>NW_021604753.1:3426468-3431041 GCF_004785775.1 Grammomys surdaster | reverse complement strand
TCTCTCTCTCTCTCTCTCTCTCTCTCTCTCTCTCTCTCTCTCTCTCTGTGTGTGTGTGTGTGTGTGTGTACACTCATGTAAAGGGCAAAGGTCAACATTAGGTGTCTTCTTCAGTCATTCTCTGCTTTATTTTTTTTGAGACAGGGTCTCTCATTGAATCTGGAGCCCACTAATGAATAGACCAGTTAACCAGTGAACTCCTGGGATCCTCCTGTCTCTGACGCTCCCCACTGTGATTACAGACACCAGTCGCTATGCGACTGGTATATGTCTATGTTTGTCTGTGCATGCTAGAGATCTGAATTCAGGCCTGCATGCTTGCCCATGCTAGAGATCTGAATTCAGGCCTGCATGCTTACCCAGGAAGCACTTTACCTATTAGAAGACTGTCTCTGCTGCCCGTCTCCTTTTTCCACCCATTTTGTACTCAACTCGGACAGTGACTCAATTGTGTCTTAAACAGCTCTCTAGATGGATGTGGAGGGGTGAGCCTGTGACCTCAGCACTTGGATGTAGAGGCAGGAGAATCAGGTGTTCACAACCAGCCTGGGCTATGGAGTAATTTCAAAGCCACTCTGTGTCACCTGAGACCATGTCTCAAAATACAAAGCCAACAACCCCAGGTCTCTGTCACTTGTTGGCATCTTGCTTTTTTGCTTCTTCTGCTTTATGGATGGGCTGTGAAGCTTGTAGGGGCCTCAGCCCCTCACGGCCTCAGCACCTTTGTCTGTGAAACAGACAATAACAGCACCCACCAGGCAAGGTTGGGTCAAGGACAGGGCTGGCAGCACTCACTCTGACAGAGCAGAACCAACTCTCTCAGCAGAGCTTACGACACCATGGCTAGCGATGGCTTGCTATGCAAATATGTAGACCTGAGTTTGAATTCCCAGCGCCCACATATAAGCAGCACCCATCTGTTAGCCCAGCACTGGAGGAAAGGGACTGGTAGATCCCTGCGACTTGATGGTCAGCCAGTTTAGTGGGGAAAGTGAAGTCCAAGTCCAGTCAGAGACTATGTCTTAAAAAAATAAGATAGTGATTGAGGAGAGATACTTGATGCACATCTGCAAACCAGCAAGTGTGTGTGTGCACACTTGCACGCACACACAAACACACATGTACACACACATGCATGCATACCTCACACATGCATGCACACACCAAACACACACACACACACACACGCACACAAACACACACACACGCATACATATGCACATGTACAACACACACTTGTGCTCACACACACACATGCATGTACAATATACACACACACGTAATCGAATGGCTGGAACCTGGTCAAACAGCACAAGTGGAACCCATGGAGCTTAGAAGTTAACATGAAGGACTGGGAGAAAAGCAGGAGTTAGAGCCAGCAGCCTGGGGTGTGACACTGGGCCCTTATCTAGCACTTTGAGGTTCAAGCTCTGATTAGATCTGCTCCACACTGCTCTTGTGAAGATGGTGTGGGACTCTGTGCTCCTATGAGCATAGAGCTTAGAACAATGCCTAACATCTTGAAAGCAGTTGACAAGACTGAGCTGGCTGTCACTACTCCAATCAGCAAGTGAGGAGGACAGGACGGGACTGGTCTTGGGTTTGCTGGTTCAACTGACATCAGGGCAGCTGGCACAAGGCACAGTGATTGTTATTATTAGAGCCCCTTTATGCTGTCTCCTAGAGTGGAATGTCATTGGGCAGGGGCCTTGCAAAACTCAGTCAGCCAAGCCCCACCACCTCTTCTCCATCATCCTGTCTGGTTGTCCATTCTGGCTTCGCCCAACTGTGGAAGGGGGTGTATGGTTTACCCACAAGTCCCTGCAAGTTCCCAGGTAGGACCAACCTTTCGTGTCATCTTTTAGGCTCATAGGGACTGAACTGTCTGCCTCATGTTTCCTAGGTCCTAGCTCACCCTTATCTGTACCTGTGGGTCCTCTCCAGTCCTCCCACCCCCATGGTCCATTCTGATCTGGAAGCTCTCCCAGGCCTGATCTTAACACAGCCTTGCAGTTAAGATTTCTACCCCCTCATACCAGCCTGTGTTGGCTTTCTGAACCAGCACTGTGGGAAAAGGGCAGGCTAGAGAGGTAGAGTCTCTGAGCTTTGGCTGGTCTGTGGACACCCCTCAGACAATTCCTCAACCCTGTATTGCCTGTAATGAGTAGGATAATATCAGAAGCATCAGAAGCATCTAGGCCCAGCCCTTGTGTCTACCCACCAAAACAGGTCCATTCCTCGGCCTTTCTGAGCCTGACTCTTCACAACAGAAGCTGGGTCAAGCCTCGTACCTGGTAAGTAGCCAATAAATGGTGTAGATCTAAAGCATACAAGGCCAGGTGTGGTGCCATACACATCTCAGAACCCAAGGGTTGCTAAGGCAGGAGGATTGTTAAGTTCAAGATCCTCCTTGGCTACATAGCAAGACAAACAGTTTGTAGGTATCTTTTTATTTAACATTCTCTGGGAGGCTAGTAGCTCACCTCATTTGCAGGTGAGGAGAAGGTGTTGAGACCCTGGGCTGCATGGTTGGCGAGGCAAGGATCAGTAGGGCCTAGAGAGTGGTGAAAACACTGTTGACTCTCTGAGGATTGAGTGAGGTGGTGAGTAGGGCACCATGGTCCAAACCTGTCATTTTAGCACTTGAAGGCTGAGATGGGAGGGCTGAGTTTATATAGCCTGGGCTACATAGCTAGTTCCAGGCCAACTTCGAATTACAGTGGAGACTTAGGAGACTCTGTCTTTAAAAAGAAAGCTAGAGGGAGCAGTAATGGCACATGCTTTAGTCCCAGCACTTGGGAGGCAGAGGCAGGAGGATCTCTAAGATTGAGCCCAGCCTGGTCTACAGAGCGAGTTGCAGAACAGCCAAAACCAAAAACATAAAATTTTTTAAAAAGAGGGTTCAGGGGCTGGAGAGATGGCTTGGTGGTTAAAAGCCAGTACTGCTCTTCCAAAGGACGCATGTACTGGTCACCTCTGTCAGCTTGACACAGACTAGTTACCTGGGAAGAGGGAGCATTCACTGAAAGTTAGCCTGAGGGCATATCTGTCAGGGCATTTTCTTGATTAATGACTGATATGGAAGGGCCCAACCCACTGTGGGTGGTGCCAACTCCTGGGCAGGTGGCATATATATGGAGAGAGCAAGAGAGTGAGAGTGAGAGCAAGAGAAAGACAGAGAGAGAGAGAGAGAGAGAGAGAGAGAGAGAGAGAGAGAGAGAGAGCTGAGCAAGGCAGTAAACAGCACCCTCTGTGGCTTCCGCTTTATTTTCTCCCTCCAGAACTACTCAGTAGTGCACCGTGATCCAAGAGATGAAATAAATCCTTTCCTCTTCTAAGTTGCTTTTGGTCAATGTTTTACTAAAGCCACTGGGGGAAAAAAGTAGGACAACCTGAGTTCGATTCCCAGCACCCACATCAAGTGGCTCTCAGCTGTCTCCAGGACATCCAATACCATCTTTTGACCTCCAGGGCACTGGCACTCACGTGCACATACACATAATTAAAATTAATGAAAAGAAATATTCAAAAAGGAGGTGTGGACAGGATGGCTGGCTATCATCACTTTGACCTGGTGTGACCTCAGAACGGGCCTGCTTTAGGCCTTAGAAGGAGTCAAGCAGGCTGGAAACACAAGCCCCCATCCATTCCATAGAGGCCCACTGGTGAAGGGAGCCCAGCAGGGCCCAGTTCGGTGCTGTCATCGACGTGCAGTACCTGGCAGCCTGAGAGGCCCAAACCAATGGCCCAGACCAATGCTTTACTAGCTCTGGCCTGAGCCTCCCAACTCTACCTTACAAACTGCCACAGAGAGCACAGAGGCTGGAGAGCAGGAGCTGGTGGGTCCTGGACCAAAGACTTAAAGCCTGTCCGGTGTGGCAGAACAGGCATGGAGCCGCCTGCTGGCTCATACTGTATGCAAGGGCAGGACAGGATGGGAGATGTGTCAGCACCCCAGTCACTGGAACCCATGGTTGCTGTCAGCCTGTGAGTTTGCTTTGGTGAAAACAGTACTCCTCTGAGGAACCTTGAGGGGTCCGCAGAACCAGGCTGAGCCCCCTTGTTATTCTATGTACTTTTCTGGGTGATGTCTGTGGGAGGCTTAGCCAGCTGCTGCCGGATGCAGGGGCTATGGAGCAGCCACATAAGTAAAAGACAGGCCTGCCCACAACAGGCCTGGGATACAGCTTGGCCTTCTGCTTCTCCTTGCTGTTAGCCTATTGGAACAGAAATCTGGCCAGGAACGACCCACACAGGCAGGAAGCCCAAACCTGTGTTATCAGGACTAGCTGCCTCAGCCCCTCTTGTCCCAAAGGCTGGAGGACCTGCTCCCAACACAAGGAGTGTCCAGGTTTCTTATACAGCTCTCACTGATATCTTTGAGGCCCCCACAGCCGAGCACAGCAGAGCACAGCCCAGCACAGCCCAGCACAGCCCAGCACAGCCCAGCACAGCACAACAGAGCACAGCAGAGCACAACAGAGCACAGCAGAGCACAGCACAGCACAGCACAGCACAGCACAGCACAGCCCAGCACAGCCCAGCACAGCACAACAGAGCACAGCAGAGCACA
>NW_021604753.1:3425916-3426368 GCF_004785775.1 Grammomys surdaster | reverse complement strand
AGCACAACAGAGCACAGCACAGCACAGCACAGCAGAGCACAGCAGAGCACAGCACAGCACAGCACAGCACAGCAGAGCACAGCAGAGCACAGCAGAGCACAGCAGAGCACAGCAGAGCACAGCACAGCACAGCACAGCACAGCACAGCACAGCAGAGCACAGCACAGCACAGCACAGCACAACAGAGCACAGCACAGCCCAGCACAACAGAGCACAGCACAGCACAGCACAGCAGAGCACAGCACAGCACAGCACAGCAGAGCACAGCAGAGCACAGCACAGCCCAGCACAACAGAGCACAGCACAGCACAGCACAGCAGAGCACAGCAGAGCACAGCAGAGCCCAGCACAACAGAGCACAGCACAGCACAACAGAGCACAGCACAGCACAGCAGAGCCCAGCAGAGCACAGCACAGCACAGCACAGCAGAGCACAGCAGAGCCCAGCACAA
>NW_021604753.1:3296795-3425906 GCF_004785775.1 Grammomys surdaster | reverse complement strand
CCCAGCACAACAGAGCACAGCAGAGCACAGCAGAGCACAACAGAGCAGAGCACAGCACAGCACAGCACAGCACAGCACAGCACAGCAGAGCACAACAGAGCACAGCAGAGCACAGCACAGCAGAGCACAGCACAGCACAGCCCAGCACAACAGAGCACAGCAGAGCACAGCAGAGCACAGCAGAGCACAGCAGAGCACAGCACAACAGAGCACAGCACAGCACAGCAGAGCACAGCACAGCACAGCAGAGCAGAGCACAGCCCAGCACAGAACCAGTTCCCTCTGCATCTACCCACTCTACCGTCTCCTCATCCTTCCTCTTCAGCTTGTACCTGTTACTCCAAGGATGGATGACTTCAGTGCCATCCTGGGTGGCCTTCCTGACTTTTTTCAGTGCCACCCACTGTCCAACTACCATTAGTTTTCCTCTGAGCACTCATCTTCTTGGAGTATTGTTCCTTTATATTTGTCTGTTACCCTCTATGAGACCTGAGCCCAGAAACCCTCTTCCATTCATTTCTGTATTCTTGGGGCTTAGAATAACAGAATAACATCTGAAACGGGCAGTGTTTAATAATAATAATAATAATAATAATAATAATAATAAATAATAATTTCTCACTATGTAGCTGAGGCGAGCCTTGAACTCTCAACCCTTTAAACGTCCTTTGTTGCATACTTGTTGGAGAGATTAGGCATCTACTGCATACCATAATTCTGTGCTAAGTGCTTTATGTTGGACATGCCATAGAAGAAGCTTGCCTGCCCATTCCATGACTAACTCCTCAGGCTGAAAGCTTATGGGATGAGGGGAGCCTAGCAATGCACTTCCACTGGAGTGCTGGTGCACTTGAGGCAGAGGCAGAGAGGCAGAGAGGCAGAGAGGCAGAGAGGCAGAGAGGCAGAGAGGCAGAGAGGCAGAGAGGCAGAGAGGCAGAGAGGCAGAGAGGCAGAGAGGCAGAGAGGCAGAGAGGCAGAGGCAGAGGCAGGCAGATTTCTGAGTTTAAGGCCAGCCTGGTCTACAGAGTGAGTTCCAGGATAGCCAGGGAAACACAGAGAAACCCTGTCTCGAAAAACAATAGAACAGCCCGGGCTATAAGAAAAACCCTGTCTCGAAAAACCAAAAACAAAAAAGAAAAGAAAAACAATAGAAAAAATAAGTTCATCTTGTTGAAAACCGGACAGGCCTCCTCCAAGGCCTGAGCCTCTTCCTCCTCAGCTATAGGCTGGTCTGTGTGTGTGTGTGTGTGTGTGTGTGTGTGTGTGTGTGTGTGTGTGTAAGCAGCCCTGTTCCTTTCCCAGTCAGCCAGCTCCACACCCCACCTGGCCCCCCACTTGATCCCTCTCACTTTTCATTCTTGCACCCTGACGTAAGTAAGCTCTGCTGAATCATGAAGCTGAGGTTTGAGGCCAGATAGAGAATCTGCACCCCAGGGAAGCCACAGGGCCACAGACACACAGACACTGAAGTGCAGCTCCCAGGGGCTTTTAGGTCACCTTCCATATGTCAGGATGGAATTTTTTTTTTTTTTAATGACTCATAAAGGGAAGAAGGGGCCAACTTCAGGGAGTGTGTGTGACAGGAGCCTTTATTCCTAGCTGTTCTCCCTCAGGCTTTTACAGGACAGCGTGTCTGTGATTTAGATTTATGTGAATAACACAGGACCCGTCAACCTTTTTCAGATTAGGAAATCCCCCTGGCATGCTGTAAAACAGCTTGTCTATTCACAGGGCCTGGTTCTGGCCTGTAAAATGGAGATGCCAGCAATGCCACCGTGCCAATCAGAAGGCCCAGGTAAAGGGTGACTGTTTTAAAGGTGACCTGGAACTGGTGAGTACCAGAACAAGCCAGGCAGCAGTGAGGCCTCAACCCCTACGGGAGCTCTTCTTTGCCTTCCAGCTGGTTTCCCAGAGGCAGCGGCTTAACTCCCAGGCAGTGCCAAGTGTTCAGCAGGGTTTTCCCAGCTAGCCTAGCCCCCCTGGAAGCTCTTGCTGGGGGGATCTGCAAGGTGCCACCGGTATTCTCACCAGGTCTCTGCCCTCTGCCCTGCCAGACTGAAAAGCAGCAAGAGGAGAACCTCATTCATTCACACAGCAGAAGTTGGGGCTAAACAAGAAGGAAATAAAAATGTCCTCCATGCTCTCAGCCCACCTCCCTGAAGGACTGGCCACCCTGGGCTGGAGGACCACAGCCCTTCTAAAGCTCCAGAGAAAGCCTGGCCAATGTTGGTGTGCCCAGAGCAGACGCTTCCCTGAACATGATCATTAAGCATCAGGAAAGCCACTAGAAGTATGACTCCTTCCAGGCAGGAGTCACAGAACTCATGAAGATGATGTGGGGTGTGCCTACAAGGTTGCTTAGGCCCCCTGAGGACCAGCAAGCAGTGCAGTCCATGCTCCTACCCAGTTGTGCCTTAGAGCCAGTGCTGGGTCCTTTCTGGTGCCCCACATGTGTCCTGGAACAGCCCTCCCAGCTGGGCTCCTGACAGCGCCACTGCTTCAGAGGCCCAGAGAGGCAAAGGGAATTGCCCAAGCCACCAGCAGCACCCAGGCCCCTGCCACCACAGACCACAAAGCAGCTTTCTGGCTCCAAAAAAGTACACAAGGCAGAGTGGGGAGAGGAACGACAAGCTAGGCCAGTGTGGCTCATCATCCCCTCTGAAATACTTGATGGCTTGCAGAACTGCCACTCCTTCCAAAAACTCGGTGAGCCCGGGCTGCTCTGCCCCACCCTCTTCCTGGAAGTAGCTGTGGTCAGAGAAGCAAAGAAGTTTCCTCTCTGTCATCCATTTCAAATTGATGCAGGATGGACAGTTAAAAGGCCCACCTCTCTAGCCCAGGAGTGGCCTGGCACCAATTACCTGCCTCTCAGTTTTCTCCTCTGTCTACTGGGGGCAACGCAGTACTCACTGTCAAGGGCTGTCCCTGTAGGACCCAACCACAGAGATGCCAGAGATCCGGCACAGATACTCAGGCGATCTCAGACTGGAGCGGCCATCTTCCCAGACATAAACCAAAAGTAGCCTGGAAGTTTGGTCCCCAACACTGTGGGTGGAGCTGTGGTGCCTGACAATCCCCGACCCCCAGCATCCCCAAGACTTCAAGAAAGTCAATTTGTATACCCCACTCCCAACCCAGGACGTTTGGCCAAAGCATACACTCTAGAAATCTTTTGTTTCTTTAAAAAAAAAACTTTCATAATAAAGTTTATTACCTAAACTGGCTGTAAAAAATATGAAATAGGATATTCTGCACAGCAGAAAAATGAAGCCAGAGACCCTCCCCCACCCCTGGTTTGTGCAAAGATACTGGGAATATGTAAACATGGAGAGGTAGGAGTGGAGTTCAGGTCCTGGCCCCAGACACAAGCTGCTACAACCAGGGGGACCTGGAGGGAGCACCAGGAGGGGAGGCCCCCTGAGAGGCCGAATGAGGTCTCCAGCCAGAAGTGGGAGGCATCTCACCCTCCACACCTACTCCCTCTGACCCAGGCGAGGAGGGCTCCCACGTGGTTCCAGAAAAATAATAATAATTAATAATAAGAAATAATAAGGCGCCCCCACTTAATGCTGCGGGCACGGTGGCAGCCGGTCAGATCTGGAAGGGGAAGGAACTCAGGTAGTCACGGAGTACCGGGTTAAGAGGGATGCGCGCCAGGTTCTCGCGACCCACGGCGGCCACGATGCGCTGGCGACACAGCTCCTGCAGCGGCCGCACGCGGCGCTGGCGCAGCGGGGCCCCCAACATGCGGCGCGGCGCCGCCACGTAGTGCTCCAGCAGCTCAAAGAGGCAGTCGAAGGTCTCGCGGCTGCCGTCCAGGTGGAAGCGGCCGGCCTGGAAGTGCACGCGGATGCTCGTGGGGCCCGAAGCCATCTTCACGCTGAGCGCGAAGAAGCAGTTCCGTTGGCGACTGTCGCGCACCAAGAAGGTGCCAACGGGCTCGGCACGCAGCCGCTCGTGCGCCCCGTGCACGCTCAGGGGTCCCCAGTAGAAGCCGCAGGCGTCCAGGAGCGCGCTGGTCCGCGTGATGCGCCGGTAATCGGAGTGGGAGCGGAAGGTGCGGAAGTGAGTGTCGCCCGGGGCCGGGGCTGGGACCGCCGGGCAGGGCCGGGGACGCGCGGGGGCCGCCGGCGAGGACGAGGAGGGCTCTGGCCGCCGTCGGGGTTCTGCTGCCGAGGAGATCGCATTGTCGGCTGCCACCTGGTTGCGTGCTACCATCCTATTCGAGGGGCCAGCTGGAGGAGTGGGCCATAGCGTCCGGGGCTGCGCTGATGGGGGAGACAGAGGCAGTGAGCCGGGCGTCCGGGTGGCACAGGCCGGCCAGGGAACCCCAAGGAGCGAGGGGGCCACGCAGAATCCGCCCGGAGCCTGAGCCTCGGTGGGCTCATCTGCGAAGTAGGCCGTTCCTGTATGTGGAACCTTTCCAGACTGGCGGTGGAGCCCTGCCTCCCCGTGCGCGTGGAGAAGGGGGCGTGGAGAGGGACCCGACTGCCGGCCGTCCCCGATGGTGGCTTGCCGCCTCGCGGCTGCCGCCTGTTGGCCACGCCGGGGACTGGAACCCGGGCGGACGATCTGGGCTCAGGGCCGGAGAGGAGGGGCTGACGGCGCCCCGCGCGCGCGAGGGGCCGCCTGGGCGAGTCGGTGGGGCGGGCGCCAGAGGCGTGGCATCCACGACCCCGCCATGCAGTCTGCGAGGCTAGTCCTGCCGGGCTCTGCTTCCCTTCCTCCCATCCCCTCCCGCCTGCCCTTTCGCAGCTGCCTCGGCTCACCTGGCGGCGGGACGCGGGGCGCCGCGGCTGGGGGCTCCGGGGTGGCTGTCGCGCATGCTCCGGGGCCGGGAGCCGTGCCGCTGCCACGGCCGCAGTTGTCTCTGTTGCCGCCCGCCCCTGCATCAGGCTCTTAAACCAGGGAGGCTCCGCCCACAGGTCCCGCCCACCGCTGCTTTCGGTTTCTCTTTCCGGCAAGTCTTTGAGGTTCTCTTCGGCGGCTCTCCCCGGAGACCTTCCCCCCTCATTCGGTTTCGCCTCGCACCTTTCCTGATTGGAACCTCTGGGGTTCTGGCTTCACCCGGAACCTTCTGTTGCGTGCCTGAGATGGCCTGATGCCCGCTTTTTTGCTCTGGCTACCTTCGTCTCGCATCGCAGCCCGCCGGGTGGGATGCTAGCACGGGGCTGACACGCCTCCTCCCCTTCGAGTGTCTGCATTCTCCTGGTCAGGGCTCCGCCTCGCCTGGAGCCTGTGCCCCTCAAGCAGCTCTTCCCTGCCAGGGTCTTTCCTGCCCAGGGCCCGAAGGCCCTGACAATCTCAGCCTTTCTTGGAGCCCGGCTAGCCAGTCCTGAAGACCTGTGGGGCCGCAGACCTCCTCCAGGACCGCGCGCGGGCCCCTCCCGTTGGCCACTCGGCCTGGCCTTGGCTTGGGCTTCCCAGGAAGCGGTGGCCTGACCGCAGAGGCTTCAAAGGAAGCCTAAGGCGGTGCGGGAGGGGCGCCCCCGCTCCCGGCCGAGTTCCTCGGAAACCGGGCGGGGTTGGGCTGGGTCCCCAGGGCCTGGACTCACTCTCTCTGCACTCCTACTACGTGGGCAGCCGGAGAAACTGAGGCCCGGGGCGGAGCTATGATTCCAAAAGAAAAAGAAAAAAAGAAAAAAGAAAAAAGCTGTGACCCCCAAACTTTGAGAGGCTACTAGCCTCTCAATCTTACAGACACCCTCAAGGCTCCAGCAAGCATCTGCCTCCACAAGAGCTTCCATGCCCGGTGCACACCTAGGACACTGTGGTTTCGTGATTCAGTTTGTCCTGAAAGGCCAGGAGTGGGTGCCTGGCTGATGTTTATGAATGAAGGCGGGTGAGGTTCGCGTTCAAGCATCCCTGTGTCCACTGTGACGCACACTGCCCTCTACAGGTTTCTCTGCTCCCAGGCGGCTCCTCTGAGCCAAGTCCTTCTGGTCTCCCTGCCTCGATTTCCCCAGGCTAAGCCCAGAGCTCCACATTTCATCCTAAGCACAACCAAACTTGTGCTCCTTGAATTTGTGCGGCCCTAGGAAAGATGCTGAGCCGTGCTGGCCAGGGGCAGCTGTGGTCAATTCATCCTTGGTAGGCGATAAAGGCTGCACTGAGAGTAGCACTGCTAATCTCATAATGATGCTTGCCAGGAAGACCTGAAGTTTAAAGCCAGCCTCCGTGCTTGTTTTTTGCAGTGCTTTACCAGCCTACTGTGCTCCCAGCCCAGGCAAAGTGTAAGAGGGAAACCTCTTGGGGTACAGTATCCCCTTGGGATTTGGCAGCAGAGTTGGCACTGAGGTGGGTAGCAAGGCTGGGCTAGCTCCTGCAGGCTTGCTTCCCTGCCAGGCTCTTGGCAGACCTTTTCAGAAGGAACCCTATAAATAGCTCCAGGCCTCACCACCTCCACCTCCACCAGCTCTCAGGAGAGCTACCCTCATTCCCTCAGTCAAGGGTGTGTCCTCTCCGCACGCCCTAGCTAGCCCTCTCCATCGTATTCCAATGATACAGTCAGGGATCTGATTCTTTACCCACTGCATATTGCCAGACCCATCAGTGGGGCAATAAGCTCCTTGCCTTTGACTCACCCTGTACTTTGGATGGGAAGGCAGAGTCAAACCCAGTCTTTGGACAACTTGGTTTCAGTTTCTAAAGTTGTGAAAAAACGTGCTGAGCAGTGTAGCTGCTTCCTGACCCCCCCCCCCCCAAGGAATCCAGAGAACCCAGTGCCTACTGTACAGGGCTGCCATTGTAGGGTCCTGCGGGCTTGGATGCAAGAAGTGGTTCCATAGCCTGGCCTACAGGCCTCCTTTTCCAGCTTTCATAGTGTCCTGTTGGGAAGTACTGCCCGCTGTTCCTGTGTGTGATTTTGAAAGTGCCAACACCGATGGAGAAAGGGAGGGACTGGGTGATTGTGCAGTGAGGTAGATAGCCTTTCCCAGTTCTGAGAAAGTTCTGGGAAAGAACTTGTTCAATTCCCTGAACTTGGTCCATTAGCCAAGCAATGCCACCCTGCTGTCATGTCTGTGTACACATGTATGCAGGCATCCCTCGCGGATAGGAATGCTTTATTTAAAAAACGACTGACTCAAGGCTAGTCTCCCAGGGTACAAGCTTTAATCCATGTTGCATAGAAATTGCTGCAGTGACATGTTCCTGTAACATCATCCCAACAGTCCCCTAGTGATGACTCTCTCCTTTTGGGATCAAATGGACACAGGAACATCCTGGAGTGTGTCACTTGTATCTTCGTCCTAAAACACAGGAATGAGAAAGGGGCCTTTAATACATGTCTGCTCTTCATCCCTCCCATCCATTCCACCTTCCATCCAGAAACCAATTTAATGCTTGTAGCACAGGTAAACCAGTTGATCTGGGCAGGCTTGCCTGTGTCCCCTCGTCCCTGCTCCCCCACTATGCCATTGGGCAGGTACCTGAGCTACGCCTCTTAGCTCTGTGGGTCCGCTTCCTCCTCCTGACCGCCTTTCTCTTGCTCACTTTCCCTTCCAGGGTCTTCCTGTTCTTGGGGCAGCTGCCATGGTGGCTGGCTCTTGAAGGTGAGTGTCGAGAGTGCATGGATGGTCTGGGGTGCTTCATCGGCGGGCCAGGGCTGGGACTGGAGCTGGAGCTCGGGTGGCCTGCCTGGCTGCAGCTCCAGCAGTGGTGGCTGCAGGTGCACTGGTTACTGGTGTGACTTTGAGGCTGAGAGGAGCTGTGCGGGTGCGGATGAGTGGTGGGAAGGCTCTGCATCTTGGTGTCCATGGGAGGCCACTCGGAGGGGCAGAGACTTCCTCCTCCTCCTCTTCTCCCAGCAGGCCCAGCTTTGTGGAGTCCCCACAGCCCCTAGTTATATAGCTGGGCCGATTATGATGGCACAGGCCACAGAGGGTGACAGGTATGGCAAAGCCCTGCCCCTCACCCTCACTCCAGGGCGGGGCAGCTTTTAAGGTCCTGTGGGTCAGGTCAGATTGT
Source organism: Grammomys surdaster (assembly GCF_004785775.1). Lineage (NCBI taxonomy): Eukaryota > Metazoa > Chordata > Mammalia > Rodentia > Muridae > Grammomys > Grammomys surdaster. Next base: position 3,417,938 of record NW_021604753.1, on the reverse strand, counting down.
GCTGAGCCCACATCTCAGATCTGCAGCTTCCTTGTTTCATCCTTGTGTGTCCCTTCTTTCTATTCCAGTTCTCCCAACTAAATAATTGTACCCTCCTCGTGGTGACATCGACACTGGGAGTAGTAACAGAGGATTTCTATCATCAGATTAGCTAAAGATCAGCCTGCAGTCAGTGCTTGAAGGCCTCAAGACAGCTATAGAGCTCTCTTTTCCACCTGGCCACCTAGTGCCTGCCTATCATAGGAAGTATAGCCAGTGTATGGGCAGTGAGCCAGTGTGCCCTGATTGGATAGCATCTTGGACCAAAGGGGCCCAGCAGCTGGGAGGTTGAGGGTCAGGTTCACAGAACTGAAGTCTGATCTTGGGTATCCTAGCTACCTCAGTTTTACGTCACACACACACACACACATTCTCATCAGCCTGGGATGCTTTAAGTCCTGGTGGTCTTTGCTTTAGTACCCAGCCTGGAAAAGATATGGTTATGTTGTATTTTACTATGATCACTCTGACACTCTTATACTGAGATGATCCTGCCTCCATGGCTCTGCCCAAACTCCTGAAGAACTGCCTTTTGCCACCCACACAGCCAGGATTTACTGGCATGGGCCTTTAAGTTCAATGTGTGCAAGTGTGTGTGTGCGCGTGCGTGTGTATGTGTTTTTTCAGGAGTAGTTTATCTCCTTGAACTTGGACCATGTCATCCTTTACCTGCTGAGACAGTCTCAGCTCAATGAATCTTCCTCCAGAGTTCTGGGATTCCAGTTCTAAGTTCATTTAATAAACATGCCAGTTGGCCCATTGTGAAGACCGCCTGATTTAATGAGCCCTGCCTACTCTGTTCATCCTTTGTAGCCAGCTTTGTCTGGGATGCTCCCCCTTTGCAGCTTCCTTCCCCCAAGATCTGTGTCCAGATTCTAATAGCATAGAGAAAGGGCAGGCCTTCACATCCACAACAGCCTTCCTGGCTCGTACAAGGGCCAGATTTGGGCCCAAAGTTTCTGGAGCAGTGGCTGGTGGCACCTATATCCAGGGTTGTACCTACATGCAGATCCTTGTTGGGGCAGTACACCTAGAACACAGGCTCTGTGCTTACATTACAGAGCCAGGCCTGAGGCCTCTGTGGAAGAACTGGCCACACCTGGACTTTCCCCTGCCTCGAGCCACCCACTTGTAGACCTTGGGTATTCAGTGTGTTGTCTCTCCCATTTCAGTGACTGGGTCAGGCTGGATGAAAGCCAAGGGCTTTCCGTCCCTCCCTTCCTCCCATGTGCCATTTCAAAAGATATGGATAAAATGATAAAGCAGCACCCCCAGGGCGGCACCCAGCCGGGCACCTATGCTCCCTGCCCTTGGTGCTTCTACTCTGGCGACACACATGCACATAAAGGGAGGGAAAGAAGGAGACCAGGAGAGTTCCACGGAGACTCTTTATTTTCTGAATGTCCTCTTCCTCTGGTGTGCCAATGGGCACCCATTGCCGGGCAGGCCTTGTGATGGGTCAGGAGTGCTTCTGCTTGGGCTCGGGGCTTGGCTGGGCCTCGACATCCTCGGCACTCTCTTGCTTTTCGGACTCCAGCAGCAGCAGCTTGCCTTTCACCGGGATCTGCTCCTCCTCCTCTTCCTCCTCTTCATCTTCCTCCTCTTCCTCCTCTTCCTCCTCTTCCTCACCCTCTGATGACAGGGAGAAGTTGTCTTGACTCACACAGGCCACGAGCTTCTTCATGGAGGACTCGTGGCCACGGCTGTGACCCGTGTTCTGGGCCGGGCCGTGGCCGGTGCTGAGCTTGGCACAGCGGGAACCCATCGCCCACTCCTGTCTCTCTGGACTAGGAGGGAGGCAGCCTGGGCAGTGAGAGGATGTGAGGCTGGTGGGTGTGGCGCTGACCTCACAAAGGCTCCAAGGCACCACCCTCCCCCACCCCAGAATTTGGAGCTACGTTTGCATTTTCCAGGAACCCTGTCCCAGATTGACGATTGGGGTGGAGTGGAAGCTGGAGAGGGAACAAACTAGATCATTGGGCAGCTAAGCCTTGAATATGGAACTCATGAACTCACGGGTGGGGCGAGGCACTCCCCCCAATCCCATCCCAGATCTTCATTCTCTACAAGTTCAATTCACACTTCATTAGATATTGGTACTAAGGATGCTTAGATTTGCCCACCTACCCATGGTTCAGGTCCATTCCTGAGTGGACCTTGTTCCCTGGTCCCTTCCCTCAGGCCCATGACGCTCATGACAAGGAGACAACAGGCAGTGAATCTCGTGTCAAGCTTTATTTGGCAGGTGGCTTTGCTCATTACTCAGATCTCGTGGCTCCTTGGCAGCTCAGGGCTCAGACAGCAACATGGACTGGTGGTGTGGCCTCACGTGACGTTGCTTGGGCAGGTGACTATTCCTTGGGCAGGTGACTTCCTTGGCTCCGGGCAGAATGGACAGGCCTGGGGAGGCTTAGTGATGGTGCCTCCTACATTTCCTGCACCTGCATCTCCTCCTCCTTTGAGATCTTCTGCAGCCTATGGAAAGAAAAGTTCAGGTTTGCTAGGCTGCCCGGAAAGCAGCAGGGTTTGGTTAGGGGCACTCCAGCTTTGATGGGCAGCAGCACAGGTGGGCTTGGCTGTTGAGTGCTTACCTCTGCGATGCCGCCTCCTGTGGCGGCTGGAGTGTCTCCTCCGCCTTCTGCATGACCGACCCCTCTTGTGGATCCTATGCAGCCTCTTACGAGAGCAGCGCCTGTGTCTGTGGTGGTGGTGGCCCCTGTGTGTCCTCCCATAATCCTCCACGCGCTCTGGGCTCAGCCCTTGCCCCTGCCCCTGCCCCTCGCGTTCATGGTCTTGCCCAGGCCCCTGATGCGGACCCTTACTGGGGCTCCTCATTCGGTAGCGAACCATAGTGCCAGGAGATCAGGAGGTTCTGGGTTGAGGCTGCAGCTGACCTAGATTGGAGGAGGAGGGACGGAAGCCTGCCCACCTGCTCTTGGTGGTGATGATGGTCTGGTGTGGGGGGCTCTCAGAGGGCTCATATATAAAGGCTAAACCCACTGTGACCTGTCGGCCCACCCCTAATTGATTGTTCCCACCCTACCCAGTTCCCTCTGTGAGGGCGGCACAGGGCTTGCAGCACTGGCTGGCAGGTTGGGAGCAGGGACCAAGTTACTCATCTTGCCATGATACAAGGGCTTCAAGGCAGGATGACTTATTTAATGTGAGATGGCCTTACACATGGAAGGGTGACCTTCACCTCCCGTGTTCAACCCATATGTGGCCTTGGCTGGGTACTCAAGGAAGCACTCTACCTACCAACTCCCAATCCTGCCAGGAACTGGCCAAAGCTTCCCACCTACCCCATGTGTGTCTTCCCATGGGAAGAACATATCTTCCCATGGGGGAAACTGCAAGAAGGGCCAGAATTCAGCATAACTGGCTGTCTTGGATCTTGTTTAGTAGACCAGGCTAACCATGTCTGCCTACCTCTACTTCCCAAAGGCGTGACCTATCCTGAGGCATGTCTGAGACATTTCTTGATTTCTACATGCTTCTCAACTCTACCTCCCTGGCTCAACTCTACCTCCCTGGCTCAAAATCATATTTGAGGCTATCATGATAGTGTGTGCAAGGGTCTGGGCTCCACCCAACAGGGGAAAAAAGTTGTGCATATTAATGAAGCTCACAGAGGGTGCTCACAGAGGGTTTTGTACTTTGTATGTATATATACATATATATGAATTTGACCCAACATGGTGGCTTTGGTACGTTGTATCTGAAGTTCATGGTATCTGTCATGGTTCACCATGACAGGACAGTTGAAAGTATGTACCTAGCTTACATGACTAAGCGTCTAAACTAGGCGCAAAAGGTACACAGTATCCTTGGCTACACAGCCTAGTAATTTTAGTCTATGGAAGAGTACAGAAGACCCAGTAGATGGCTGCTGGAAAATAATAAAGTTTGATTTGTTACTGTGGCCATTGGGCTATCGTGAGAAACACAACTTGTCTAGTTCCTAGGCACATGCCATGCCATAGGATTGGGTCAAGGGCTCCAAGTCTTGGAGACCTACTATCTTAGGGTTTCCATTGAAGATACACCATGACCAAAGAGCAAACATTTCATTGGGGCTGGCTTACAGTTTGAGAGGTTCAGTCCATTATGCATCATCTAGGCTGGAGCTTGGAGTTCTTCATCTTGTTCAGAAGGCAAGCAGAAAAAGGCACCCTCTAAAACCATCCCCACAGTGACACACTTCCTCCAACAAGGCCACACCTCCGAATAGTGCCACTCTCTGGCCCCATAGGCTTGTTCAAACACATGAGTCTTGAGTATTTAGTTAGTATTTAGTCCATAGTCAAAAGTCTAAGATTCATGCAATCTCTTAACTGTAATCCCCTATAAAGTCAAAATCAAAAAGCAGACCGCATACATCCCACATCACATACCTCCCAAAATGTCATAGTAAGAAAATACTGAACCAAAGCAAGACCAAAAACCAGGTAGACAAACTCCAGACTCTACGTCTCCAAGTCTGAAATCAAGGCTCTCTTCAGCTCTCCACCTCCTTTCATCCGTGTGTTGACTACTGTTGACAGAGTCAACAGCAACAAACTCCATTCTCTCGGGCTGGTTCTACTTCCCGTTAGCAGCTTTCCTCAGCAGGTATCTTACAACTCTGAGGTCTCCGAGGTAACTTCAACTTAATTTGTTCTAGTGTCTGGGATCCACACATGATCTTCTGGGCTCCTTCAAAGAGCTTGAATCACTTCTCCAGTTCCTCTGTAGCACTCTAGGCTCTGGTTGACACCACTCCACTGCTGCTGCTGTTCTTGATGGTCATCCCATGGTGATGGCATCTCCAACACACTGGGGTTTTTCACTGCAGTTAGGCTTTACCAATAGCCTCAAATATGATCCCTTCATGGTGCTAAGCCTCACCTTGCCAAGCACAACCCCTCCAGTCCTGTGCTGCAATGAGGCTGCACCTTCATCAACGGCCTTCTCTGGCCTCTCACAATGGCAAACCTCAGCTTCTCTCCATGACTCCTTCATGCCTTCAAAACCATTACCACTTGGGTGACTCTTACACATTACCAAGTCTAACTGTAGTACCTACAAAGTTCTTCTTAAAGAAGCTGTCTTTAAGAAAAGATAGCCACTTAATCACTGCTGATTTCTTAGTTCCATCTAGCCAGCATTGATTGTCCCATCTTGACTCTAAAGCCAGAGCCACATGGCTGAAGCTGTCAAGTTCTGCTGCTTGCTGAAGCTGGAACATGGCCCCTTGTTCTATTGCATCCCTCACTGCCTAAGCTTGGCTGTCCTAGAACTTGCTCTGTAGGTTAACCTTGAACTCGAGATCCAAATGGTCTATACCACTATACTTAGACTTAAGCTTTTCTTTACCTAGAACTTGCTCTGTCCCAGGCTGGCCTTGAACTCAGAGATCTGCTTGTCTTTGTATACCACTATGCCTGGGCCTAAGCTCTTCATGGCCACTGTTTCTCAAGGTCCAGATCAAAAAAGTCTGTGTCTTCCAGCCTCAAGATCTGGATCATAAGTGTGCCCTCCATTTCTGGATTGTAGTTCATTCCAAATGAAAACAACCAGGTAATAACATCTGACCTTGTGCCAAGCCTTACCTTGTTAAGCACAACCCCTTCAGTCCTGTGCTGTCTAAGCTTAGCTGGGTGGGATCTTGTCCTGAGATCACCACTCCGTTATCTGTGTATCTCCTTGAATGCAGGATTCAGCTTCATTTTACTTCCTGGTGCCCCTTTATTCTTTGAGCCATATATAAGCTTGCTATGTTCAATCAAACCAGAGGACATAGTTTAATGATGGGCTTTTAATCTGCCTTCTTCAGACAAGGCAAAAAGCAGCCACATTCTTTAGAGTTCAAATCACCCTCAGCACCAATGTCTTCCATTTTCTTACTAGGATGGCCTGTTAATTTAAAGCATTCCACTGCTTTTATAATCCAAAGTCCCAAAATACATATTCCTCCAAACAAAAACATGGTCAGGCCTACCACAGCAATACCCCACTCCCAGTACCAACTTAGTGTGAAGAGACACCATGACCAATAAGGATAACATTTCATTGGGGCTGGCTTACAGTTTCAAAGGTTCAGTCCATTATCATGGTGGGAAGCATGCCATCGTCCAGGCTGAATTGGTACTGAAGGAGCCGAGAGTTCTACATCTTGTTCCGAAGGCAGACAGAAGACTGGCATCCTCAGACAGCTAGGGGGATGCTCTCTAAACCCATCCCCACAGTGACACACTTCCTACAAGGCCACACCTACTCTAACAAGGCCACACCTAATAGTGCCACTCCCTGGCCAAGCATTCAAACCACCATACCCAGCTTCTGACTCAAGACTCCTCAGCGTAGGTAGCCCTCACGTCAGCCATTTGTGCGTCTGTACACAGAGACCCTCGGACACATGTCTTCCCTATGCCTTTCTGTACAGGTGGCTGGGTAGTCAATATTGAGAATTCTTTTTGAAGCCCCTCCCATTTGACCAGTCATGTCCCCTTACCACATCCGCGCGCCCTCCCCGAACCCAAGGACTAAGAGGCAGGAATAGGATCAGTTTTCAACATTTATTGACAGGTGGCATTGTTCCTTAGCAGGCTCCTGTTTTTCATCGGACGGTGGCATTTTTCAAGATGTGGCGAGATGCTCTTGAAGTCTGGTAAAATTCTCAGGCAGGAGTTTTGATGGACTTGCTATTCTGTGCATCTAGTATTTTTTACACCTTATGGTGTATGATCGGCGGCGGCGGCAGCATCCTAGAAAGGCAAGAAAAAATAGTGAGAGGGACTCTCCGACTGTGCCCAATCCCTGCACACCCTGGACTCCCCTGACCCAGCCCAGCCCTCTGCTCACTTTTCCTCCGCCGCCGACAGCATCGCCTCCTCCGTCTGCGACATCTTCGCCTGCGGCGGCGGCATCTGCTCCTGCTTTTGCTGCGGCAGCATCGGTATCTGGCCATGGTGCTGGCTTGGCCGGGAGCTGGCTCAGAGCAGGGGGCACCACCTGGGTCGAGCCAGCCAACCTGTGAGCAGGTGGAATTTTGTGGGCTGTGGCTGGGGAGCCAGCACCCTCTTCCTCTTATAGATACTAGTGGCCCCTGGGAATTATGAAGTCAAAGAGGACCAGGACCTCACAGACCATGGCCAGTGAGGACCTGTACCATGTCCAAATATGGGCATGAGAAGGGTGGGCAGGGCTGTGGCATCAGGAGCTGCTTGTGTCACAGTCAAGAAGTACAGGATGGCATCCATTTGAGCATTCAGTCAGTCACTCAGCTTAGGTGCTAAATACCGCACGCCTGCTTCTGGGCTAGGTCCTGATAGATAACCCAGAGCCAGGCCGGTGGGTGGGTGAAATAGTCACACGAAATTGAACTGTGAAAAAACACCCCTCTTCATACTGCCCAGAGGATGCTATTGAGGGAACTTGACCTTATAAGAAATTATCAAAAGCCCCAGTGGGACACAGACAAATCCAGAGGATCTCAGAGTTACAGGAGTGAGCTCTAGTAAACCCCTGGGGCCCCATGAGGTATTTAAGGTATAAACAGGGAGCTACACGGATCCAGGCCGATGTTTAGACTGAGGAAGCTGTTGGATCTTATATTATTAGAAGGTGAACGTGGGCACTGCTACCGGTCATTGCTCCCGGGAGCGAACTTCCTGTTGTGGTGCTGCACCACCTGAGAGGGAAGCTCAAAGGTGGACAGGAAGCGAAGGGAGGGAGGCTCAGGTGGTGAGACGGGCAGCAACCAGGAATTGGCTGAGGTGGAACGGGGCCCCGCACTGTGCCCCCATGAACTTTTGGTGTATAGAAGATTGCAGTTCATATTAGACTTGGCATCTGGTCACAGAGAAGTGGTGTGGGAAGAGAGAGGCTTTGTCGTGCTTTCTGTAAGAAACCAAAGGCCCACAGTATCCTGGGGACACACAGGTAGGCAGAAGGTGATGGGCACCTTGACAGCTGCTTCTCAGTGTTTCTGAAGTGTCTAAAGATGCAAGGGCGACTGCAAAACCAAGAGGGTAGGTGAGCAGATGCGTGGGGATGTGAAAAGCGCCCAGTAAAAAACCAGCACCCTCCAGATCAATGGCTCAGGCTTCTTCCACTCTGCCTTCACCAGACCGTTGTGTAGTCTGTCTGTGGGCTACTCAAAAGCCTCTGGGCAAGGGATAAGTAGAGGGTGGAAACCCAGCCCAGTTTGTGTGTTAAGCCAGGCCCCATACTGTGGGTGTTTCCCACACAGGACATTTTATTTTTTTCTCCTAAGTCCATAGCTCAGGGTTGAGCTTGAATCTTCAAGTTTGAACAAAGGTGGACTAAAGGCTAGCTTTGGCCTTCTGGAAACCCAGTCACACCTACTGTCCAAGCACAAGAGAAAAGTGGGTGGGATAAAGGTGTTGCTGTCTAGTTAAAGAGCTGTCTCAGACACCTAACCGTTGCTGTGATCACCCACATGGCTTCAGAGCTCTTTAATTCCAGGACAAAAGGAGGCTCTAGGGAGGTTGGGAGGGCTCAGGCTCCCCACCTCCAACCCACAGTGAGGTGTCCAAAGATCAAGCTTCGGGCCTCTAAGGCCTGCAGTGGGTGGAACTGAGTAGACCAGGGCTGGTGGTCACAGAATGAGTCCTCCATCAGCTTGGGGTCCTACACAGGGCCCACACTGAAGGAGTGGACATTGTGTTTGCCTCAGGACATCTACAGCCATTGAAACCCTCCACATTGGAGGTCCCTGCTCCCCATCCCTGGCCCTGAAGTCAATGTAATCGTTTTTGTCAGTGTGGATTTGTGAGTATGTCATACTTTGTATTATTTTTTCTTTTTCTTAAATCTTAATTTTTTTCTTTTTTAAAAAAAGATTCATTTATTTATTTTATATATATGAGTATACTATAGCTATCTTCAGACACACCAGAAGAGGGCATCAGATCCCATTACAGATGGTTGTGAGCCACCATATAGTTGCTGGGAATTGAACTCAGGACCTCTGGAAGAGCAGTCAGTGCTGCTTAACTGCTGAACCATCTCTCCAGCCCCACATTATTTTTTTTTCTTGGTTGCTTTTCTTGTTGCTGTAGCAGAACGCCCAACAGAAGCAACCTCAGGGAGGAAGGGTGTTTGACTCACAGTCTCGGGGCTTCCGTCTGCAGTGGTGGAGCTTGTGTGGTATACTGGGCGACAGTACAATGACGCATCTACACTCACTCAAGAGACAGATACTTGAGCATCTCTGTGAGGGCATTTCTAGATTAGGTTAATTGACACAGGAAGGCCTGTTCTATATGTGGGCAGAACCATCCCTCGGGCTGGACTTTCCTGGACTCGGGGGGAAAAAGGAGAAAGTGGGCAGGGTACCAGCTTTCATCTCTCTCTGCTTCCTGGATGCAGTTACAATGTGACCTGCTGCCTCAGCCTCCTGCAAACTTGGCCTTCCTACCAAGATGGGTTGTACCCTCCTCACTATGAGCCAAATCCCTTGAGGGTATTTTGTCACAATGTTGCTGCTATATGTAACTGAACACATGTGACCTTTTGCTATGATCATCATTGTGGATCAGGAAGCAGAGACTTTTAGACCAGAACTAGAGGTCAACATACCCTCCAAAGGTCGCCTCAGTGACCTGTGTCTAGTGGCTAGGGTGCATATCCCAAAGGTTCCATAACCTCCCAAGAGACTGCTGCCATGCAGGGACCAACTGTTGACTTCACATTCAGATTTTTGTAGTTATAGCCTGCCTCTAGAGCCCTCCAGGCTGCTCTAGACTTGTCTCGTGTTTACTCAGTCTGGCCCTAGAACCACATCTCCAAGCAGCTCCCTCAAACTGGCATAGAAACCAAGACATGGGCATGGGATGCCCAACCATGGGCACTTCTGCTTACACAGCCTCTTGACTAACAAGCCTCTGTGTGTGTGCTCCAAGACTATGTTTTTATGGATCCGGCAATGTATGTATTTCCATATGTAACTGGGATGGTTTATGTAGCTGGAACCCTGACTGTATTGAGATCCACAAACTGTAGGCATGAGGAAGTTCAGAGCAGATTAAAACCAGAGGGCTCTGACCTATGGAGAGTTCAACCCTCAGTGGAGTCCCAGTTTGATGGACCTGTTGAAGACGGAGCTTGGTTAGAGGAAGTGGTTCACTGCGGGTGGGTCCTTGCAACTACACCAATCCCCGTCCCTTCCTGTAGTCCCACTGTGAGGATTTGTATATGCTTAGTCCAGGGAGTGGCACTATTAGGCCTTGGAGTAGGTGTGTCACTGTGGGTGTGGGCTTTTTAATATCCTTGTCCTAGCTGCCTGGAAGCCAGTCTTCTCCTAGCAGCCTTCTGATGAAGATGTAGAACTCTCAGCTCCTCCTGCACCACACCTGCCTGGATGCTGCCATGCTCCTGCCTTGATGATAACGGACTGAACCTCTGACCTGTAAGCCAGCCTCAAATGTTGTCCTTATAAGACTTGCCTTGGTCATGGTGTCTGTTCCCAGCAGTAAAACCCTAACTGAGATAGAAGTTGGTACCAGGAGTGGAGTATTGCTGTGATAGATAGGCCTGACCATGCTTTTCTTTGGAAGAACGTGGATTTGGGACTTTGGATTTGGAAAGCAGTGGAATGTTTAAGTGGAGCTTCATGGGCCATCCTAGTAGGAATATGGAAGACTTTGTTGCCGAGAGTGATGTGAATTGTAGGATCCTGGCTCTAGAGGTTTCAGAGGAGAAGAATTTAATATGTGGCAAAGGGACTGTTCTTGTGATATATTGGTAAAGAATGTGGCTCCTTTTTGCCCTTGTCTGAAGAGTCTACCTGAGGCTAAAGTAAAGAGATTTATAATAATTGCCTTGACAAAGTGTCAAAAAAAAAAAAAGCCTAGCAGAGAATTTGTTCTCTGGTTAAGTCTCACGAAGAGCATTTTGAAAAAGCATAGCAAGCTTAGAAAAAATATATGGTTTGAGTATTAAAGGGGTACCAGGAAGTGAAATGGAGCTGAATCTTGTGTTCAAGGATATTAAATTGAATTAAGGGAGTAGTGATCTTGGAACAAGATCCCACCCAACTTAAGTTTAGGTCCAGGCATGGTAGTACGAGCCTTTAATCCCAGGAGACAGAGGCAAGCAGATCTGTAAGTTCAAGGCCAGCCTGAGACAGAGCAAGTTCTAGGTGAAGAAAAGCTTAAACTCAGGCATGTTGGTACACACCTTTAATCTAGCATTCAGGAGTCAAGAGCCCTGCAGATCTCTGAGTTCAAGGTCAATCTACAGAGCAAGTTCCAGGACAGACAAGCTTAGGCAGAGAGAGAGAGCTGAAATACTGAAAGCTGGTAATAGAACAAGGGGCGTGCAAGCATGTTCCAGCTCCAGTAAGCAGCAGAACGCAGCAGCTTTGGCCACGTGGCTCTGGCTTTAGAGTCAAGAATAGCAGGGACTACCAGGACAATTGATGCTGGTTTGGGAGCTAAGAAAATAGCGGTGATTAAGAAGAGACCAACATCACTGAGGTGAAATCTTCTGGAAAGTGTTTCTGAGAGCACAAAGAAACCATGTTCCTGAGATAGCCAAGGTTGTACCTGATGCTTCAGCTGGACTTGGTAATGTGTAAGAGTCACCCAGGTGGTACTGGTTTTGAAGGCATGAAGGGGTCATGAAGAGCAGCTGGGGCTTGGCACTGTGAGAGGCCATAGAAGGCCATTGGTGAAGGTGCAGCCTCAGTTGTAGTTGATGGCCCAGGACTGAAGGGGTCATGCAAAGGAGTTGAGATTGGCACCATGAAGAGAGCATGTGAGAGGCTCTTGGTGAAGCCTAGTTGTAGTGGAAGACCCCAGTGCATTGGAGATGCCAGTACAAAGTGATGATCACCAGGAACAGCAGCAACATTGGAGTGGATCAACCTGTGCTTAGAGTGCTACAGAGGGCAGAGCTGGAGAAGTGACACCAGCCCTTTGGAGGAGCCCAGAAGATCATGTGTGGGTCCCAGATACTGAAACAAGAAGCTGTGAAGCTGAAGTTGCCTTGGAGACCCCAAGATGTTTGAGATGCCAGAGCCATGGGCTGTTGGCTGAGGAAAGCTGCTAACAGGGAGTGGAGAAAGATTTTTGAAGTCAACAAACCTGAAAAAGGAGTTGTCGATCTGAAGATGGGGATTTGAAGATATCAACCATGGAGATGCAGAGTCTGGAGTTTGCCCAGCTGATTTTCTATCTTTCTTTGGGGATTACAGTTAAGTGATTGGATGAATCTCAGAAGAGAACCTTGAACTTTGGACTTTTAACATTGTTGAGACTGCTATAGACTATTCAGACTTTGGAAGTTGGACTAAATGTACTTTTCTATTATGCTATGGCTAGGTATGACCCCCATAGACTCATATGTTTGAACAAGCCTATAGGGGCCAGGGAGTGGAATGTGGTGGTTTATATATACTTGGCCCAAGGAGTGGCACTATTAGGAGGTGTGGCCTTTTTGGAGGAAGTGTGCCACTGTGGGCGAGGACCTTAATACCCTTTCCTAGCTGCCTGGAAGTCAGTCTTCTCCTAGCAGTCTTCAGATGAAGATGTAGAACTCTCAGCTTCTCCTGCACCATGCCTGCCTGGATGCTGCCATGCTTCCTGCCATGCTGATAAAGGACTAAACTTCTGAAATTGTCGACCAATGACCATAGTACTGAGTCTGTGGGCCTCTAAAAGCTGAGTGATGGGGGGGGGGTGCACCAGGCTACTACCCTCCCAGCCACCTACCCATTGTGATTTAAATAAAGGCTCTTGGCAGGCATCCTTTTCCTCCAGCCTGGGGCAGGAGCCCAGGGCTCAGACTGCAGGCAATGGCTCCCCACAGAGCCTCCTTTTTCCTGCTCTGTCTCATTCTTTCCTCTCCTTCCCCAGGAGTACTGAGGAATTCCTATGTTTCCGCTTTCACCTTCCCATGATGACTTGTGTGTTCCCAGCAGCACAAGCGCTCTCTGGGATCTTGAAAGCTGAGTGCCTTCAAGTGAGAAGTATTTGGGGTGTTGGCATCTTAGCCTGGCACTATGTCCTGTGTATCACACACGGTGGCTCTATTTACTGAGGGGGGGGAGGGGAATAGAGGGAGAAAAGTGGCTTATATGAAACCCTGTGAGGAAGAGGAGGAAGAGGAGGAAGAGGAGATGTCCTCCATGGTTTTCAAGGCACCGGAATCCCCTTCCACTGTTGCTTTGCATTCCTTCTATAAGTAATGTAATTAATTACTCAGAGGTCAGGTCAGGAGCCACCCTTCAGGACCTGCAGCCTGCACAGTACCCAACCATCCAGAAGGAGAAAGAGGGCTTTGGCTGTGTGGCTAAGTAGCTGAAGATGACCTTGAACTCCCGATCCTTCTGCCTCCACTACCCCCATGCTGGGATTGCAGGCATACACCTCTACAGCAGACTTTTAAATTTGTCTTGTAACTGATAGACATATAAAGCCAGTACATATTAATAGAGAGCATGTGATATTCCTATACATGCTCACACTGTAATGCTTAAGTCACAGGAAGGCTATCAACTTCCTTCAAATATCCAGTGTGTGTGTGTGTGTGTGTGTGTGTGTGTGTGTATGAGTGTTTGCAAGTGTATGTTTCTGCAAAGTCAGATATCAACATTGAGTATTGTTCCTTGGGAACCATCTAGCCTGATTTGGGAGGGACAGGGCCTCTCACTGTCCTAGAACTCGAAGTGTAGGCTAGGCTGACTAGCCAGTGGGTCCCAAGGCTCTTCCTGCTTCTGCCTCCGTCACAGTCACACGTCACCACACCTGTGTGCTGAGATCACACTTGGGTCCTCATACTTGCAAGGCCAGAAGTGCTCTGCTGACCGAGTCATCTCCCCATTATCCCTTCATGGTACAAACATTTGCTCTTCTTTTTGTGGGTGTTTGAGGATGTGCAGTTTGAGAGCAAGAAAAGATGAAGCCAGAAGTGTGGGTGGCACGCATACTTTCAGTCCCACAACTCAGGGCAGAGACAAAAAGGGCTTTGTGAGTTCAAGGGTAGCCAGGGCTACATAGTGAGACCCTGTCTCAAAACAAAACAAAAAACAAAAAAAGAAAGAAAAGAAAACAAATCAGGTATAATTGCTATTGCCTATAATCCCAACACTGAAGACTGAGGCAGGATTATTGACACAAATTTAAGGGTGGTCTAAGCTACAAAATGAGATCCAAACAAAGCAAGAGGCCAGGGAAATGGCTTAGTGGATAAAGTACTTACTTTGTATGAGGACCAGAACTTGGGCCTTGAGAACCCAGTGGGCACTCAGGAGTCAGGGATGGGGAATCCTCGGGGACAAGCTAGCAAGTTCAACTAGATGGAATTGCCACGCTGGATTACTTTAGAGACCAGGCATCAGAGTGGAGTGTTGCTGAACAACCTCAGCCCTTCACACATGTATGCACGTCCACATACATATATACATGTGGACACATACATGCTTGCAGACCCACATGTCACATAGATATACATGCAAAGCAAACAGTAAATAAGAGGGTAAATAACAGGGTCTGGACAGATGGCTCCTGCCACCAAGCCTGATGACTTGAGTTCAATCTCCCCACTGACTCTGACCCGTTGTTCTCTGATCACCCTCTCACTGCCGTCCACGGATGCACACGCACATACACAAGCACACACAATATTAGTGCGATAAAAATGAGGACAAAGAAGAAACTCAGTGTAACCGTAAACCCAGCATTAGCGAGGCAGAAACGGGAAGTTTGAAAGTTTCAGGCTAGCCTTGGCAACATAGTGAGACCACCTCAAAAACAAACAACAAAAACAGGAAAAAGTAACATTTTAAGGCGACAGAGAAGTTGGCTAAATAGTGTAGTGGAGAGTGGTCAAGGCACTTGAGACTTAGAACAGCCATGAAGGAACCTTCTGGAACCCACTACCCTGGATCTTTCTGTGACTGGTGAAATAGTCAAATAGTTGGCAGGTAGTTCCTGTGTGTTTCTCAAGGACAAGCCAACCGGGTCACCTCTGTGGCCCTGCACACATACAGGTCCCATAAGACACTCCTCTGACAGGAAAGAGAAACTCAGTGGCCAACTGTGGCTCATTTGCACTTTCCCTGCCTGCCCTGGGCTGCTCTGTGGTTGGTTGTCACAGCAGGCTGCTCTAGGGGAAGAAGGCAGCAGTTCCCAGGAAGCTCTCAGCACAAGTGTGCAGTGCTCTGCACCCTAGGACAGCGGCAGCGCTGGGGGAACCCAGGACAGTCGCAAAGCTCGGGGAACCACCACGCAGTATCCGCAGCCCCTGCAGCAAATTACTGCACACGCAGACAGCCTGCTGCAGGGACTCGGTCTAAGCCAGGACCTCAGTTTCTCCATCTGCAAAGGGGCAGCAAAGCCCTTTTCTTGAAGTCTAGCAATAGGAAGCCCTATGCTGTGGTACTGGTGTATGGGATGCCAGAACAAGAATGCAGAAATACAAACGGGACAATTGTTGTGAGTTAAATAGAAGAAAGCAAGCCAAGCCCTGCCCAGTTGTCTCATCTGAGAAGAGAGGAGAGCTGGGCTGAACATACTCTGTATCTCCATTGCCATTCAGGTTGAGTTATAGGAATGGAAATGAACACAAGACACACAGCCTTTGTCCTGCAGGTCACAGAATGTGGAGGCAGTCGCTTTGCAGTTAAAACAATGCTGCAATGAGAGCTGGAATCTCTTGGGAACACATTTAGAGCTGGCACTTTCCAAGCACCCATGAAGAGACCCTTCTGGAACACCTGTGAGTACAGGTCTCCAGGCCCAGACACACAGCATTCACTGTGAAGAGAGGCAATGCAGGCTTGTCTTCCACACCATTGCCTTCCAGGAAAAAGTTTAGGATTGTTTTCATCATCTCCAGTACAAAGAGAGGACTCCAAACCCAGTCCTTTCTGGTTCAAAAAGGCGACAGACTGACAGCCTCAGCTCTGAGCCCCAGAAATACTGCTGTTAGATGAGCCAATTGAGGCTGGCAGAGATAAACCAGCTGCGGAATTTGGGAAGACAGGCTACAGTTACCTGGACCTAGAAATGCAAATGAGCCTTGAGACAGATGACCACAAGTCTCTCCAAGGCAAGAGCCAACTAGGTCCTCAGCTGCAGACCCCAGGCTGGGTCAGAGCTCACAGGGAAGGAAAGGAAGCTATCAGATAGAATCAGACAGCCAAGCTTGTCTGAGCTTCCATTTCCGCATCCGCCAGGGTGAGCAGTGTGAACTTGCTTCATGTAAGGACCAAGAGCAACAGAGCGGGCCAGCATGTATGTATAGAAGGCAGTGGACAGTGGCTGTGCAAGGGGTTTCCTTCCTGTCCAGACTTTGTAGTGTCTGCTGGGTACAGGACATGGCCTCTTTCTGATTCATCTAATTCACACTCTGGGGCGGTGGCAATAGCCCAGGCAGTAAAGCGCTCATTTCCCCAGTATGAGGACCCAAGTTTAATCTCAGAACCTACATAAAAAGCCAGGAGTGGTACCACCAATAATCCCAGTATGGGGGAAGCAGAGATGAGGTGGGGCTTGCTGGCCTAATCCATGAGCTCCAGGTGCAGAGACCCTGTCTCAAAAACTAAGGTGGACAGTGACTAAGGAAGAGTCCGAATGTCTGGCCTCCACACTCCTGTGTACGAATAATATAATTCACATTCCACAGACACTGCGTGTTGGGGGTGTGTCAGGCACCAGGCAGGGGCTCCCTGCCTCAGTCACCTCACCAGTAAAGAGGGCATAGTAATGTTCCTTGCCTTATACAGGAGCACTGGGAGGGTTTAGTGCCTTCCCAGTTAGCAGATGGTGGCTTGCTGGTCATGGAAGCAAGGAGCAAGTACCTGTCAGGTAGGTTTCAAAACACTTTCCTCAGATGGGCCAAGCCTATCAGTCCTCAGTCCTCGGCTTCTCTTCCTCTGTGGTGGCATGTCCAGGATGCATGTGACCCTCCACACCTTTTCCTCTGCAACTGAAAATAAGTTGTAATTGAATCTTTTCACTGTCCTCAGCAGGAACACAGTCTTGGGCACTGTGCCTGCCAAGCCCACTGATAAGGTCAGCCATTACTGGGTTTCCTTCTTCTTAGAAGGAAAGTTCTAGAAACTAATGATCACTAGCAAACAGAGGCCCTCTAAAGACAGACCTTCCATTCTCAGTCATCTTGGTTACACTGCCTCTGAAGCATGCGTCTTCCACTCTCCTCCAAGATGACGAGTACGGACCCCATAGAGGCCACAGGTGCACATGACTGTCTGGGAGTCTCAAGCAAGACAGTGTGGCCACAGCAAGCTAGACACCCTCACATCCAAACCATGGATCACCATACCTGCAGCCCAGAGAAGGCAAGCAATTTGTTCAAGATCACAGGGACAGGGTGCTTAATAGTCCCCCGAAATCAATATAACATACCAGCAAGGTCCCCAGAGGACACAAAGCCAAGACTACATCACACCCAAGTCCTGGGACAGTGGCAACAAATGACACCAAACCAGTCGGTTCCAACGGCAGAAGTGTCATCTGTGGTTGAAGATTAAGAGCTCTGTCAGCTCTCCAAATTTTGCCCAGCTTTTGCTCAAGAGACAGAGGCAGACAGACCTCTAAGAGTTTGAGAACAACCTGGTCTTACTAGTGATTTCCAAGACAGCCATAGCTACAAAGTGAGACCCTGTAAAAAAAAATTCTGAACACATCCTGTCTCCCTCCAATTAAGGTTGTCATCAGAGTACTGATGGATCTTTGGGAGTTACTACAGATGAGATGCAGATAAATGCTCAAAGGAAGCAGAGGAAGCAGCCACAGCTGTAGCCTGTGACCACACATGTAGCCTGTGACCACACATGTAGCCTGTGACCACACATGTAGCATGTGACCACACATGGTACAGAGGGGCACCTCCAGAAATATCCACAAGTAACTCCATCTATAAAATCCTCAGGTTTGGGGAGACACCAGAGTACCTTAAAGTCTTGTGGATATCTCAATAAACACAGGCAAGTCTGGAATAGTAGTAGGTTCTATCTCTGAGGACTCTGCTGTGGTCCCTGGAGTCTCTTGTGTTGATATCAAAACTGTGATCAGGTGACTTCAGGCCTTTTTCCTGCCTTCTTTGGCTGGGGTGTGTCCACCCTATCCTTAAACCTCTAGACAGTATTTTGTAAAGTATGTTCTGTGCACCCCAAGGCCCTTTCAGTCCCTGGAGTCAAAATCCTGTTGCTGCCTCAGGGTCTATGCCTTGGCTTTTCCCTCCTCCTGGAATGTTCTTCCTTGCCTTAATGAAGGTCTCTTGTTATCCACTGAGATCTTAGTGAAAGGGGACAAGCTCAGACATTGCTACCTTGACACCCACACACAGACCCTGCCTCACCAGTAGGTTAGGGACTCACCAGTAGATTAGTTCCGGGCTCTCCCTCACCTGTCTCTGCTGCCAACTCTGCATGCATCTTGACACAGCTCACTTCAGCCCTGTACAGAGCTGAGAGGAGAGTGCCAGCCATGATTTTCATTGTCTGTCATCCTCCCCCAGCCCCAGGTTCACGGCTCAATGGCAGCTTTCAGTGAATCCCCAGAGTTGGAAGCAACCTTGGTTCCTGAGAACAGGGTCCCCGTGCAGTCTACAGATTCTCTGTGAGGCTGACAAAAGTTGCTGTAGGATCTAAAGACAGCTCTGTGTTCAAAGATGCAGTAGGAGCCAAGAACGGTGGTGCACACGGAAGTCGAAGGCTAGCCTGGGCTTTATGAAACTTTGCAATGAAAATGGCACTTTCTTCTTCTTTTCTTCCCTCTTTTACCCTTCTTGTCACTCAGTGCTTAGGGACACTAAGCAACAAAGCACAAGGGCTTGGAGTTGTTCCCATGGTACCAGGCATCCAGCTTGAATTTCATTAATACTTCTAGAAAGTCAGAGCCCACCTCAGCTGTCTGTCTCTGTCTGTGTCTCCGCCCTGAGTCCCTAGATTTAAGAGGTGCCGTGTCAGCTGGGAGTGGTGGTGCATACTGTTAGTCCCAGTACACAGGTTCTGAGCTCGAGGCCAGCCTGGTCTATAGAGTGAGTTCCAGGACAGCCAGGGTTACACAGAGAAACCCTGCCTTGAAAAATAACACAAAAAGAATGAAAGGAAGAAAGAGAGAGAGAGAGAGAGAGAGAGAGGGAGAGAGAGAGAGAGAGAGAGAGGAAGGAAGGAAGGAAGGAAGGAAGGAAGGAAGGAAGGAAGGAAGGAGAAAAAGAAAGAGAAAGGAAGGAAACAAAGAAAGAAAGAAAGAGAGAGAGAGAGAGAGAGAAAGA
Source organism: Grammomys surdaster (assembly GCF_004785775.1). Taxonomy (NCBI): domain Eukaryota; kingdom Metazoa; phylum Chordata; class Mammalia; order Rodentia; family Muridae; genus Grammomys; species Grammomys surdaster. Next base: position 3,398,648 of record NW_021604753.1, on the reverse strand, counting down.
GAGAGAAAGGAGAAAAGAATGAAGTGTAGTGTCTGTCACCCTAGACTCTGGTGGAGTGACAGCACTGGGAAGTCTCTGGCAGGGAGTGTCACCTGCAAGTTGGTGCAGAGCTGGCACCTTTCCCTGGTTCCCAAGACACATGATGGAATGTTATTCAGCAATAAGGAATGAAGGCCAGCTCTGTGTGCATGTCATGCTGGTGAACCTGGAGACCGTTCTACAGTGCATGCTCCTGTTTAAAGGAAGAGGCCAGTCTGCAGGGAAGACAGCTGGGAAAGGAAGTGATTCTAGACAGGCACAGGGTATCTTTTAGAGGCTATAGAATGCTCTAGAGTTGACTATATGATGGTCCAGGCCAATAAACTTAATAGGTCCCCTCCTCACCCTTAAAACATTGCTCTCTGGGGCCAAAAGCCCGAGACGGTGGCCAGAGGGGCTGCAGAGTGCTGAATCGTAAGGTCCCTGCAGAGCAGCCTGGCCTGGTGGCCTGGTGATGCCATGGTGCTCCCACTGTTCCTTATGGGCCTAGGAGTTTTGCAAACTCTTTACCTTACACTGGGCTCTTGGGATCACAAACCCCTGGAATGGAGAGTTGGGAGGTGGGGCTGGGGAGACTGTCAGATACATACCAACGTGAATTACTCCAAGTGAGCACCCCATAATGACATGAAGTCCTGTTGGAAACCAACTCCGTGCAGTGTGTTAGGGAGGAGCAAAGCCGAGGGAATGACATGTGACAGGCCTGGGCCTCAGGACATCCTCATCCTCTCGGTGAGAGGCCCTTGCCCTGCTTAGACCCCAGAACCCATGCTAGGTACCTGTGGGAAAAGAGGAAGCTTCCACACCCTGGTGTCTTCTGGGAAAGTCTTGGAAGAGCCAGGGGACTACTGCCATACTCCCATAGGAAGGCCACTTGGGAGCTCAGCTTTCTGAGTCTCCTGAGGAGGCTGCGATAGTGACAATAGCCACACTTGACACTGACTGAATTTCTCTGTGTCAGGACCCTTCTGTGTGTCCAGGGTGTCCAGATATCTTCTCACCAGGCCCTGTAGGAGAGCCCTGTACTCACAGAAGGAGGTACCCTGCCCAAGGTTACACAGCTATTCTTTAATCCTGTCTGGCCCTAGAACTCAGTCTCAGGCTCATTGTTCTGTCTGCTCTGTTCCTTGTCACATTTGTGGGTGACATAATGGACTAGAAAGATGGTGTTTGTAACTGTGCTATGGATAACAGCTAAAAGGAGAGGAGTGGCAGTGTGTGCCGACCGTGCATGTCGGCAGCGTGTGTCGGCAGCACAGACACAAAGTGCTACATAATGCTCAGTGGCCCCAGTGTGGCTAGTGCTCCTAAAAACAAGGCTCCAAAAGTCAGAGCTGTGGTGTACACATGGGATTCCAGCACTTGGAGGTAGAGGAGGTAGAGGATCAGGAGTTCAAGACCAGCCTGAACTATATGAGAACCCTGTCTCAAAAACAAAACAAAACAAAACAAAACAAAAACCTTGGAGGCTCTGAAAGCTTGTCCTTCCCTTCTCCCACATGAGAGCGCAGCTGAAAGATGCCACCCATAACCCAGAAAGTGAGACCTCAATATATACTGGATCCACCAGAACCTTGATCTTGGCCTCCCGTAACTATGAGAAATGAGTCTCTGTTGTCTAGAAACAATCTTGCTTGGGGCATTTTGTTATAGTGGCTGAACAAAGCATGTAACATATAATGCAGCCGTGGGGGAAGAAAGAGAAAGGAATTGTGATACAGGCTTCATGAGTGAGACCCTTGAGGACATTCTGCTAAGTGAAAGAAGCCACAGACAAAAGGATGAGTGCTATATTACTCAACTTATATTTTCTATGTACTTAGTAAAAGCAGAACTACAGAATGAAAGTGTAGACTGGGATTGCCTGAGGCTGGGGTGGGGAGCTGGTGAGGCACTGCAGGATGGACTTAGTGTTTCATTTTCAGCAGACAGAAGCATTCTGGAGACTGTCCACAGCAACACACGCACCTCAGTCAGCTGAGAATGGCTCCTGAGAAGTCTTAAATTTCTCACTGTTATTAAGAGTCTCTCGATAAGCCAGTTGGTGGTGGTGTGCATCTTTCATCCCAGCACTTGGGAGGCAGAGGCAGGCAGATCTCTGAGTTCGAGGTCAGCTTGGTCTACAGAGTGAGTTCCAGGACAGCCAGGGCTACACAGAGATACCCTGTCTTGAAAATCCAAAAGAAAAGGAGGAGGAAGAGGAGGGAGAGGAAGAAGAGGGAGAAAAGGAAGAGGAAAAGATAGACATAAAAGAGGCTCTCAAAAACATGATTGTGGCATAATACAGTAGTAAGTTCCAGGGACTCAACCGTGTGCACACTCTTGTGACCTTCTAGGTCAGACTCCTCCACCAGAGAGAGTCCTTGCCTGCTCCTCACACATGGTAGAGATGGAACTGTGTGGTCAGTGGCTCCGAGTCTGCTTCCTCTGAGCAGCCAGCTGTAGGCTTCCTCCTGTTGATGGTAGTGGTTACATCCCTACCTTCTCACCACTGTGCAGATCCTCTGTGTGATGAGAGGTCACTGTTGGTTTGTCCTTCCTGTTGGGGTCTGCTCCCACCATGGAGCTTTTGGAAATAGCACCTACAAAGTTATCTTGTGTATTCCTACTCACCACTGTGCTACCAGGAGAAAAACAGGACTGTATCAAGTGCAGGTCCAGGTGGCTGGCAGTCCCAGCTACTGAGGAGGCTGAGGCAAGTGGATTGTTTGAGACCAGACTGCACAACATGGTGAGACCCTATATCAAACCAACCAACCAACCAACCAACCAACCAACCAACCAACCAACCAACCCTGGGTTTGATGCCAGCACCACTGGGTAATCCCCCTATCCAGTAGATTAAGTTTCTGTTGGTATGGTATACACCATGGCCAAAAGCAACTTGGGAAGGAAAGGGTTTACTTCATTTTACAGGATGAGGGGAAACCAAGATAGGAACTGAAGCAGGGCCATGAAGCCGTGTTTATTGCTCATGATCAGCCTCCTGCTTAGAGATGGCACTGCCCACAGTGGGTTGGCTTAGAGATGGCACTGCCCCCAGTGGGTTGGCTTAGAGATGGCACTGCCCACAGTGGGTTGGCTTAGAGATGGCACCGCCCCCAGTGGGTTGGACCCCCCTCATCAATTAGCAATCAAGAAAATGCCCTCACAGACACACCCACAGGCCAATCAGATGGAGGTAATTACTCAATCGAAGTTCTTTCTTCCAAGTGTGTCAGGTTGGCAACCAAGATTGGCCTTCTTGTCTTTAGATACCTTAGAAAGGGGACTAAAGGCTGGGGGGCATGCATCTGTCTATCACTGTGAATTCCCCTTAACCTCTCAAGTGCCCCACCCCAGCAGGAAATGCTGCTGCCTGCCCCCTTCATCACCATGTAAATGTTGAGACCAGGTTTCTTATAGCCCAGGGTGACCTAGAACTCACTGGGTAGCAATGGATGACATTAAACTTATGATCCTTAAGATCTTTCTGCCTCCACCTCCTGGGTAGTGGTGCTAGGGATTGAACCTAGGGCTCTCTGCATGCTAGATAAATACTCTACCTACTGAAACAGAGTCCTGGTCCCTAGTCATTCAGTCTTTGTGTTTTGAACTAGAGTCTCCCCATGTTGCCCATTCTGGTCTCTGATGTGTGGGCTCAAGCAATCCACTTGCCTCAGCCTCCTCAGCAGCCGAGACTGCAAGCTACCTGGAGCTATGCTTCCTATTGCCCTCCATTTATCTCCTGGTCTCACAGTGACAGCCAAGGGTAGGGTCAACAATGAAGCTCTGGCCACAGGTCAGGGAGTGGGTCTGGCAATGGTGCCACATCCTCCTGAGTCATATCCCTGCTCACAGATCACAAATCAGTCATAAAGATCCTCACAGAGTGAAGCCAGCCCTTCCCAGTTAGCTTGTTTAGAATGTTCTAGATGCCATGTAGTGGCAGTTCTTCAAGTACAGACCCTCACATGACAGTCCTGGAGCTTGGAAGAAATCTAGAAACTCGAATTTCACGTTGTACCTACTGGAGGGAGGGGTGAGATGCCCCCCAAGAACAGGGCCTACAGCAGAGTATTTCCACTGGATCTCCTAGGGATGCGGAACCCATCAGAGCCGTTGCCCAGAGCAAGGTAGCAACCCCATAGTGGCCACAAACTGACCACTCTCAAGCTGTTCCTTTCACTCTCATGTGGCCTTGCAGGTCCTGGTCTGATGTAAAACTCAAGTATGGCTGAACAAGACTCGCAAGGAAACCAGCCAGTGTCAGCCGAGTCTCTTCCCAGGGCTGCTAGGCTGCCAGTCCTTTTTTGAATTTCACTTTCTGTTTCCTGGAAAGGCCTTGTCTTCCCTAAATCAAGCCCCGCCCAGTGTCCCGCCAAACCGACACCTACTGCTTCTGGTGCCCCATCCCAGGCCATCAGATAAGAAAGGCCCCTTGTAGGTGTCAAGGTCAAAATTGCAGGCACTCAAACATGTGGAAGGCAGCCAAGTCTCAAATGACACAGCACAGCCATGCTGTGGTGGTGAACAGCTGGAAAGAACTGTATGTCCAGTGTGGTGGTACACAGCTGGCAACAACGTTGTCCTGTGCGGTAGGGTGAACTGAACATCAGTGCAGCCAAATGACAGCCCACAAGGCTGTGTGACCTGCAGGCAGGCTTCACCGAGGAGAGCAAGCTCCAGTCTGGTATAGCTTATTCTCCTACTCTTCCCTTCAGTGGGGACTTGTCATCCAGTACGAGCAGATACATTGCACTCTGTCAGAACAGCCCCTGACACTGAGCATGGACAGACTTCAGGAGCCCTGCGACCTGGGGCAGGTGGAAGGAGTTGCCTGTGGTTTCTGCTGAACTCTGCACAGATGTGATGGTTGGTTGAGTGGTTTTTGTTGTTTGCAGTGATGGTCTGAAAGTCATCACATAATCAAGGACGACCTTGAATTTTTGGTCCTCCTGCCTCCACCTCCTAGAGTGTAGGCCTGCAAGCATACATTATCTCACCAGGTTTACATGGTCCTGGGATTGAACCCAGGGCTTTGTGCTAGCAAGTAGTTTACCAACTGAGCCCTAACACCAGCCCCACCAATGGTTCCAGAAAACTAAGGAAAACAGTGGCTTTGATCTTGCTAGCTCATGGCCTGCCGTGCCTCCAGGCTAGAAGAACTGAGTCAGGTGACATGGCTACATAGCAAATCTGAGGCCAGCCTGGGCTATAAGAACCTGCCTTGCTGGGTGGTGGTTGCACACACCTTTAAATCCCAGCACTCTCTGAGTATAAGGCCAGCCTGGTCTACAGAGTGAGTTCTAGGACAGTCCGGGCTACACAGAAAAACCCTGTCTTGAAAAAAAAAAACCTAACAAAGACTGTGCCTCAAAACAAAACAAGAGGCTGGGAGATGGCTCATTTGGTAAAAGTGCTTGCTGTACAAACATAAGGATCTGAGTTTTGGACTTCTTTTTTTTTTTTTTTCTTTAGTGTTAGATTTTCTTGCTTAGCTTAGACAGATAACGCCAGACCAAACGGTTCCACGAGAGGAAGTTTATTCAGGGTGGAGGGAAGAGAGCGAGAGGAGAGAGAGAGAGCAGAGAGGTAGAGGAGTAGAGGCCAGCCATGACCACATGCAGAGCGGGGGAAGGGAAGGAGGGAGGGGGCAGAGGACAACCTACAGGCACGGGACTGAGGGAGCAAGAGAGAGAGGAGGGGCCAATCAGCCCCATTTATAGTGGGCAGCTGTTGCTAGGTAACTGTGGGGAGGAGCGTACCTGGCCACTGCCAGGTAACTGTGGAGGTGGAATTTAGACAGAATACTAACATTTAGGTTTTTCAAGACAGTGTTTCTCTGTGTAGCCCTGGCTTCCTGGAACTCACTCTGTAGACCAGGCTGGCATCAAACTCAGAAATCCGCCTGCCTCTGCCTCCCAAGTGCTGAGATTAAAGGCGTGCGCCACCACTGCCCGGAGAGTTTGGACTTCTACCCTGGAAAAAGCCCAGCACAATGACATGCATCTGAAAACCCAGCACTGGGGAGGCCGAAAACGGAGGATGGATCTCTAGGTCTCACTGGCCAACCAGCCCAATCTACTTGAGTTTCAGGTTCTTTGAGACACTTTAAACCAAACACACACACACACGAGTGGAGGAGAGTCCCCAGCACCTGTAGGTCAGGACCTATCAGTAAAATGGAATAACCCCAGTGGTCAGGGCTAACACTGGCTTGTGGTAGTCCAGTTTATAGACCTGGTGAGCGCTGCCTCAACACCCAAAGAAGCAAAAGTTCTCTAGCAGAATCCGTAAATCGATTTGCTCTGCTGTGTGTAGGTTATGCTCCATGAAGAGTCTCCACACATGCAAGCAGATTTTCTTTTTCCTTTTGGGGCTGATATTGGGACAGGCAACTGGACAGCATAGAACAGACGTGAAAACCCAGTTCCAGACAGCCTGGCGATGAACTCAATCATTTGCCCAGTATCCAGGCATGGGAATGAACTCAATCTTGCAATATGGGCATCCAGGCATGCTCACCACAACGCTTGGTCTTCCCGTCTGTCTCCTCCAGCATCCAGCTGAGATGATGGTGCTGGAAGTCCCTGCATTCCCACAGCGCTGCCTCCCAGACAACTTGGTCCCCTCACTGGCCTGGAAACAAGCCACCTGCTTTGTTGCTTAGTGCTCTGGGGGAGGGGATGGAAGTGCTGCAGAGTGGCTCCCAGGTAGGGGATTAGGCTTCAAAGGGGACAGGCAAGGGCAGATCCCTGCAGCTGTATCACAACAAAGGAACAACAAAGGGACACCTCCTCAGGCTCACGCAGCATGGCCTCTCTGTCCCTCTCTTCTGCCTACGCTGGGAATGACCCTGGTACCTCTGGGGGTGGCCTTTGCCCTCCTGAGCATAGCCCATCTGCTCCTAGATCTGGAGAGTCTAGAAAGCCCCGCTGCCCTGCCTGGCTCCTGCTCATCACAGCCTTGTTAGTAGTCAGTAACTGGTTTATTCCCAGTTACTCTCTCCGACCCTGGTCCTAATGGGCCCTGAGCTGTTGGTCAGCAACCCTGGATAGCTTAGCCTCGTTTGGCTCTCAACCTAGCTAACCTCCTACTTAAGCCTCTCAACACGTAGTGTGCCCCTCACATGTGAGGTCTGATTGGCTCCTCCTTGAGTGTGTAAAAAGTCAGCAGAGAACTGGGTGTGGCTCAGGAGGTCCTAGGGACCATCCTAGGCCATTGCATAAACTGAGCACAAATTTGTAATCCCAGGAGGCAAGAGGATCAACAATTCAAGGTCCTCATCAGTTACAAGTTGAGTTCCAAGAGAAAAGTATAATAGAATAATTAATAATTCCAACAGTCAGACTTTCTACATTGCCTGGTACCATTCCAGGGACTTACAGACTCATTGAAATGGATGCCAAGGTCCCAGAACTTCCATGGCAGATGCAAAATTTAAAGCAGGGATGGCTCCCTCACCTACATTTTGTGTCTGAGGCCAGTGGTTCCCAGGCCTCCATCAGTGTCACATGGAGAGACTGCCTAGGGCTCTGAGTGTGTTACTGGCAGGTTCCAGGAAAGCCTTCAAGAGCCTGCGCCTGGCTCCTGCCTTTAGTTGAGTGCTTTCTCCTCTAAAGCTGTTGTCAGGAGGCATTGTGGGAGTCCTGCGTAAGCTATTTATGAGGGGCTGGAATCGGAGCGTGTCCCATCTCTGACTTCTCCTGTCTCTGGAACACCAAAGAGAGAGTCCTCAGGAGGCCACTGGAGAGGGATTCTTGGGACATTACCCACTTCCTTTATAATAGCATTCACTAGTGTTTAAGTTGTGCAAGCTACTTTTTTTGTTGTTGTTGTTGTTTTGTTTTTCTGTCAGTGAGGAGTGTGACGGTCTCATTCTGCAGCCCAGACTGCCCTTTAAGCCTCTACATAGCTCAGGGCTTGGACATCAACAACTCTTGCCTTAGCTTGAGATTGCAGGTGTAAGCCACCATAACTGGACCAGGCTTGACATGTATGTGTGACCACTGCTCATTTTTGAGATTCTAGGCAGCTCTTGCCCAAGGTTTTATATTAACTTTTTATTAAGTCTTTTTTTAAAACTCCTTTTCTTTTCTCTTTCTAAATATTGTTAATTTTCTTTTTATTTTTAGTTATGTGTGGTCTCGTGGAGCTGAAGTTACAGGTAGCTGTAAGCTGGGACCTGAGCATAGGTCCAGGGCAAGTGCTTGGACCCTAAGGGCCATGTCTGTGCTCTCCTCATTCTGTTGCCAGTGTACGGTAAGGACTGTAGTAGCCTCCTCGTTCAGCAAGTGAAGAGATGGGGAAGCGGGGAGGTTTTCTGGGTTTGGTCTTGCCAAGGACATCTGCTTCAGAGTCAGATGAGACAGAAAGGTCCCCTGAGCATGGCCCCACCTCCAGGAGTATTGTCCCCCCCCCCCCCAAGTCCTCACTTAGAACCTGTGGCTATAACCTTATTTGGAAGGGAGGAAGCTAAACTAAAGAGCCAAGGATCCCCAAATAACATTCTAGATTTAGCACTGATTCTATATCCAGAGAAAGCTTTATACTTAGAAGACAGGTAGGGAAATCTCTCTCTCTCCCCCTCCCCTCCCCAGCCCACTGCCTAGGCCCCCTGCATTTCCCAGGTCAGGTCTATTCCTGTTGTCTTGGCCGTGGCCTTGTGCTTTGTTCTGGGGTTCAGGAAGCAGTCAGTGGGCCATCCTGAGCAAGTCCCTCCTCCTCCTCTTACCTTTGTGTCCTCTCCACAGTCCCCACTACACAGCTACTTGACACCTGCTCATTAGCCCTGATTGCCAGCTGGGTCCCCTACAGGCCCCACAGGGAATGCTGGGAGCCACACCTGCCTGGTACAATAGCAGCCAGATCAAGTCTAGACCGAAACCTTTATAGTCACACCTGCCTAAGATCAGTGACCTCAGACAGACCCTTCCCTTGGGGCTCAGTTTCCTTTTCTGGAAAATAAGCCCTTTTGAGCCTCCTGGGGTTTAGGACGTTCACAGGGTCCTGCTTGTAGACTCAGCAGTGCCTCAGGCTGTTAGACATGGTTTCATTTCCTTTAGTCATCTTTTTACTGAGCATCTACTGTGTGCCTGGTTGGCTACCCAGCCTCTTAGGGGAAAAGGGGTATTTGGAGTAACATGATGGGTGATTTTAGTGACATGAAACTGAGGTCCACAGGGGTTAAGACCTCTATGGCTAGACACCAGGCTAACCCATGATCTCCTTTCTCCCCAGCCCCCTTCAGAATATTTTTTCTACAAGCTTTTGGATGTGCCAGGTGGGTGAAAGAGGCTGTCTGAGGCAGGTGGTTTAGGGTGGGATGGGACACAGGCTTTCTAGGCTAGGGGCACATATGTGTGAGTCTAGCTGTATGGGCCTGAGTTGGTGAGGGCATAGGTACAGAAGGACCCGAATGGCCATCCTGGGCAGCAGCTAGTACTCAGTAGAACAAGTAACTCTCACATGGACAAATCTCCAAGTGTGTGTGTGATCATGAGGTTTAGGGAGCCTGGTGGCGTGCATGAGGGCCACTGGTCTGGCTGGCCCTTACATGCTTGTTAGTGTGTATTCACACTGGCTGCATAGAGATACAGCTTGCAAAGCAGGAGCTGGGAGTCTGTGGGCCTGAAGTCTGGGAGAACAAGCCATAGGCAAGAGCCTTTGGGACTGAGTATGTGGCTGGCTATGTGTTGGTGTGCCCCTGTGTAGGTGCATGCATGCATGTTGATATATATAACGCATGCACATGTAGACACATATGGGTCTGCATGTATATGTGTCCATGTGTTGGTGCATGTTCATGCCCATGTGTGCCCGCAGTATGTGCCAGTATGTCAGTGTGTGTGTGTGCATGTGTGTGTCTGTACATGTATGCATGCTGATATGTGCAGTGCATGTGTGTAGATCTTCAGGTCTACCTGTGTATGTCTGTGTGTTGGTGCATTCTCATGCATATGTGGGCCTATGTGTCAGTGTGTACCTTTGTATGTGCACATGTATATGTGCAATACATGTATGTATGCATGCAGAACTGCTGTGTAGGCGCTTGTGTGTATTGTGTACAAACAAGTGTGCACATGCAACTGAAGGCATCCCTTTCATTTTGGTATGGTGCCGAGGTCCCAGTTCCTGTAAGTCACCCTGCCCTTGTTCCCAGAAGAGCCTGTACCACGGTGGTGAGGATGTCTCAACACAGTCAGGCTCTTGAGCCTGTGGCTTCCCCTTCTCCAGACACCAGCCACAGCATGCAGAGGGGTGCATGTGATGACAGGACATCTGGCCTCAGCACCTGTGGCATGAAGACAGCCTCGGGTACCCAAGGGTGGTCACGCACTATCAGAGTTCTCGAAGGCAGCAGATGCTTGGGAAATGTGGAGCTCCTTTCTCCCTGAACCCTAGGAGGAGAAGGTCTTGCTTATTATAATTCCCAGTGCTGAGGATGGAACCTGGAGCTTTGTGAATGCTAGGCAAGCACTCTACCACAGGGCTTAACTCCCAGCCCTTTTAATATTATTTTGAGATAAGGCCTTGCTGTGTAGCCTAGGCTGGATTGGAATTTAATATCTTCCCGCCTCAGCCTCTCAAGCCACTTCCAGGGTTCAGGTGTCTGCCACTGCGCCTGGATTCTGTTGTATTTCGAACAAGACCCTAGCCTCTCCCTGAACCTTCCAAACTTATCAAGGCCCAGCTGGCCCAGAGGATTCAAGTAGGAACCTGCTCCAAGGTTATATGTGGGCCTGGGCCTCAGGTCTTCCTCAGTGATAGAGGTAGTGCAGATCTCTAAAGAGAGCAGGGACAGTTGCATACATGTAGCTACTCCTATAGCAAGCTGTTCTGTAGAGGGAGAGACCGAGTCCCATACAGACATTCAGGGTCCTCTCTGGGAGCCCACTAGGTTGGAGCCCAGCACATCTGCACTGGCTTTAGAGCAGCACTGTGCCCAGGCCCAACCCTTCTGAGGGCCCCTCTACTTGTGGGAGGAGCATAGGTCCTGAGGGACCACACTCAAAGGCACCAGGTCTCCACAGCTTGGGGAGAATGGGAAGGGAGCTGAAGCCTTGGGAACAGCATGATGTCAGGATGGGGAGGGAAACTGAGCTTCCTAGGGGACTAGGGAGAGGAGGAAGAATCCTGATGGGGTACCCTCACTAAGACATCCTCCATCCAGTCAAGAGCACCTGAATGGACCAGGTACCCTACTTTGGCATCACTTTGCATTCATCTCAAGCTCCTCCCCCCTTCCCCACCGGGCCAGGAGGTGACCTCTTTCAAGTCCTACACTAAGCTTGTTGCATGTCCCATCCCAACCCCTACTGCTCTGCCTCTCCATCTAAGTCTCTTCTCCACACAAAACCCAGGGTCATGTGCCAAGAAGGAAAAACCCATCATACCTCACCCCACCCTCCAGATATCTGTTCAGGTTGTACTGGGGACAAAATCTACTTTCCTTCCAGTGGCCCTTAAGTTCACTCACCCTCGAGCAGCCCACCTCCATAGCTGGCTCTTTTGTCTCTGCACCTGGAACCTCTACCTCAGGGCCTTGCATTGGCTGTTTCCTCCTGGAGCTGCCCCCCGCATCAGACCACCAGTTCCTTCTCCAGATCTCAGCTGGACCCCATTGGACCCCAGCCCTCTCTGGCTCCCTGTCTTGGTAGCTGGTGTCCTGGATGCTGGGCTGACACTACGCCGGGCCCCATTGCAGCTGGGCCTCTGCTCACAGGTCCCTGGGGAAGTCTGGCCTGTTAGCCCAGCCTCAGGTTCATGCAAATTCTCATCCCTACAACCGCGACCTTAGGATTTAGCCTTTTAAAAAGAACAGCAACTCACACTTGCCTTATCCCCAGCTGGGTCTACTCAGACTATGAGTCCGACTGGCTCCCAGGCTGAGATAGCTGCCCTTCTCTAATCCTGGGGTGGGCAGTCCTTTCCCTCTGCCACTAAAGTCTCAGATCGGGAGAGAAACTGTTCCATTGGTCTGGAGAAACCATGCTGGGACTTCAGCCTCAAATGATTATTTGTTTGCTCTGACTCTGGCTGGACTCCACCCCCCAAGCCATTCACAGAAATCCCCCTGCTGCCATGGGAGGTCTTTTCCAAACCTTATGTTTATGTGTTCTCTTTATCTTTTTGGTTTATGCATATTGTGTGTATGTTTTGAGATGTGTGGTGTGTGCATGCAGAGGCCAGAGGTCAAAACTGGTTATATTTCTCAATGGCTTGCCACCTTATTTCTTTTTAAGATTTGTGTGTGTGTGTGTGTGTGTGTATGTATGTATATGAGCACCCTATTTATCTGCATGCCTGCATGACAGAAGAGAGCATCAGACAGTAGAGGGCATTGGATCCTATTACAGAGGGTTGTGAGCCACCATTTGTGGTTGCCAGGAATTGAACTCAAGACCTCTGGATAAGTAGTCAGTGCTCTTAACTGCTGAGCCATCTTTCCAGCCCAATGACACCTTATTTTTTGAGTCAGGGTTTCTCAGAGCCTGAGGATTATTTGGTGAGAGTCTTTCTAGCACTGGGTTGACAGACATACAGCTGCACTTGGCTCTTTTACATGAGTACAGAGATTCGAACTCGGGTCCTCATCCAACTGCGTCATCTCCCACCCCTACCCTCTTTCTTCCTTGGGACAGAAGGCTATCTTGGTCTTGCTTCTCAGAGGTGTCTTTTTTTTTGGGGGGGGTGTCAGGGTTTCTCTGTGTAACTCATTCTGTAGACAAGGCTAGCCCCAAACTCAGAGATCCATCTACCTCTGCCTACGCCTACGCCCCTGCCCCCACCTCCTGTATGCTGGGACAAAAGGCATGCATTAGAACACCACACCCAGCTTCAGAGGTATAGTGAAAATTTTGGCTTCTTTAAAAAAAAAAATCCCAGTTATGTTACGTGAATATATTTTTGTCTTAATCTCAGATATGGGATATGGGGCTGCTGCAGATTGTCCACAGCCATTAACTATGATTGTCATATACTCTAGGAGGGCTGTAATTTGTGACAGTTGAAAATAGTTTACATTTGAAATTCTGGGGACTCTTGAGAGATATAAAAGGCCAAAGCCACAAGAGAGGCAGTGACTGCTGTTCCCAATGCTGCTGTTGGCCCCAGCTGCTGCCCCTGCTGCTGCTGCTGCAGCTGCCGCTGCCGCTGGTCCTCTGCTGCTCCTGTTGGCCCCTGCTGCTGTGTTTGCTGTTTTGCTGCTGTTGCTGAATTGCTGGATTGCTGGTTGGAGATATCCTAACAATGAAAACTGGGATTGCCCCAAGGAACCTGATATTCCTTATCAGTAGGAAGTAGTCTAACTAAGTCTATGCCTTCTTTCCCCTCTAACCTTCTTTCTCTCCTACCTGGTGTTGGAGGGTTGGGAAAAGTAAAATAGCCAAATGTTCAACAACACAGGGGTGTCTTCTTTCTCTGAACATGGGCAGATGACATCCGTCTCAATTTTTTGGGACAGTTTCACTTTCCCAGAATTGGGGTTATTACCAGAAAGGGGGACTGTTGCAGTTTTAATACACTGACCCCAGCTTCTTGTTTATTCCCCAAGGGAATTTTCACATGCAAAGATCTTATCAGTGGCCCAGAGTACAAGAAGTCTCACACCAGACTCCCATTTTGGTGTGGACAATGTGTTGTTGGAAGTCAGGCCCACACTGTCCTGACATGTGATGGAGAGCATACTGCAGACAGTCTAAGCCCCGGCCAGACTGTCGGGGATTATGCCTGGCACCCTTTACATACATTCTGGGAGCAAGAACCCAAGGATCTGAGGTGGGTGACCCCTCTTGACCCTGTGGTCCTAGGTAGTTTCTAAATCTGTGAGGCCTGGGCTCTCTCTGTAAGGCAGACTTAACACTCAGTTATTCATGTAGGGTACTTTTTTGTTGTTGTTTTTTATAGCTTGAAATTTTGCTACTATTGTTATTTATGTGTGGATGTACCTGTTTGCATGTGTGTGCACACACACATATGTGAGTGTCGGAGTTCAACATCTATCACTCTCCACCTTATTTTCTTTTTAATATTTATCCTTATTATGTTTAAGTATGTGTTAGGTGTGTATGCCTTTGGGTGTTTACAGTGTAGGTGCCTGAGGAAGCCAGAAGCATTGGCTGCCCTGGAGCTACAATTACAGATGGTTGGGGGCTGCCTGATATGGAGGCTGGGAATTGAACTTCTGTTGCCTTTGACAGCTGAGCGGTCTCTCTGAATGTGTACCGTGTGTGTGTGTGTGTGTGTGTGTGTGTGTGTGTGTGTTTCTATTTATTTTTGGTTTGAGGCTGGGTCTGACTCATGCAGCCCAGGGTGGCCTCCAACTCACTGTGTAGCCCAGACCAGCCTTGAGCTAACTAACCCTCCTGTTTTCATTTCCCAAGTCCTGGGATCATGGGTATGTGGTACCACCTCTGGCTGAATTCCATGAATTAAAACAAAACAAAACTCTGTGTTTATTTATCATTGTCTGTGTGGGGCTGGGATGCTTATGTCACGGCATAAGCGTGGAGGTCAGAGGAGAAGTTTGTGGAGTTAATTTTCTTTCTACTCCTTCTCCTTCCTTCACTTTACCCAAGTTCTGGGGAGGGAACTCAGGCTGCCAGGCCTTCCTAGCCTAGCACCTTTACCTGTAGAGCATCTCAATAGACCAGTACTATGCACTCTACACAGCTGAGATTCATGTGACCACCTCTGCAGCCAGTTTACTAAGTAACTCCAGCACTCTCCCTTCTCTCCTCGCCCCCTTCTCTCCTGGTCCCTTAGTAGGCACACCCTCCATACCCTCAGCCCCAGGCAACTCAACTTTCTTTTTCTTATAGTTTTGGTTCTTCCTGGATATCAAATAGGAGGAATCCTGTAGCATAGGACCTTTGAGCCTGTGCTTTTCCCAACCCCCAAGCCTCAGTGTTCCCTTCTAGTGCTGTGGATGAACGAGTTGTTTCTTTGACTCTGGAAGGACTTGTGGGTGTCTCCAGCTGTATTGCAGACTACTGTCAGTATCTGTACAGAGGATACTGTACAGTATCTCCTGCTATTCTGGGTTTTTTTTTTCTCCTTCATTCTTTGACACAGGGTCTTACCCTGCAGTTCAGGCTAGCCTGGAATTCTTTACAAGCCCATGTTGATTTCAAACTTGAAGCAATTCTCCTGTTTAGCCTCCCAAGGATCACAGGAGTGAGCCACCATCCACAGCTTCCACGGAGTCTGTTGCTATTGTTTAAGGCAAGTCTCATATAGCCAGCTCAGGTTGGATTTGAAGTAATGATCTATTTGTTCCTAGTGCTAGGATTACAGGGCGTATCACCATGCCCAATTAAGACCCTATTATTCAAAGAATTGAGCTCGGAGCAGCCCTATACCCACCATACATAAACCACAGCCAGCCGACTCCCCCGTCTCCGTCAGCCTTGCCAGTCCGTCCTCATTCCATTTTCTGAGTCCTAGGATTTCATGCTGCATTTCAGAATAAGTGGCAAACATCTGTGCACGAACAGCCCCCACACATACCTGAGACATTACACAAACTAACAGCCAAGACATGTTTTATTCATTAAAATAACTATGTAAAACAAAACCATTCCCACAAAACCATTCTCACAGATCCCTTCCCTGCTGAGGATGGGAGGCCCTGCGTCAGAGTCAGAGTTGGTGTCAGTTGGTTGATTTTAGGTTAGCCATCCCACCCCTGACCTACAGGCTGAAAGACACCAGGTGAGCATAATGCCAACTCTGGCTAGCTGCAAGTCTCAGGCAGGCTACCTCACCTATTTCAGCCTCAATTTCCTCATTTCTGAAATAGACTCAAGGAGAACACCTACTTCCCATGGTTGTCTTGAGGAACTGAGCACACAGTGAACGTGGTGTGGTGCTTGGGCCATGAATGAATGGGCTGTGCAGATACCCTTCTAGAATTAATCTCTTTTCTTATGGCAGTTTCTTCAGTCACAAGCAATCATGAATGACCGCATGCTCGTGCACGCGCATGTACACATTCTCGCGCACTCACAGGGCAGCCCGATGTGTCTAGGAGCTGGTAAATAGAGTGAGGTGAGGCCAAGACCATCATTCCTTCCTGTTCACCTTTGAACTTCCTGGAACAGGTGGTAGGAAAGCCCCCTTCCAAAGGTCTTTGTGCTGGCAGGTGTGGGAAGAGGAACTCTGGGTACTAGATTGCAGGGCAACAGCACCCCATGGAGGAGAGGCACACCCAACATGTACAAACCACTGCCTGATGAGACAGTGAAGTTTGTGTAACTCTGAAGTTGGAAGAAAAGCATTTCACACAGAGGTCCGGGACCAGCCACTCTTAACACACAACCCTTGCAGCCAGAAAAGTTCACAGGCTCAAGTGAGCAGCAGACCTTCAGCAACCCTGGCTTTACAGTTGAGCTTGCTTTAAAACCATTGTCAATAGGTTTTTTCCTCTCTTTTTTTGTCAATAGTTTTTTAACTTGTTTTTTTTTAAGTTTTATTTTCATTATTTTTAGTTATTACTATGTGTGTGTGTGTGCACTGGTAGGTACCTGCCTAGGCTAGAGGCATCAGGTGCCCTTGGAGATCCAAACATGAGGAACTGAACTCAGGTCCACAGCAAAACCAA
Source organism: Grammomys surdaster (assembly GCF_004785775.1). Taxonomy (NCBI): domain Eukaryota; kingdom Metazoa; phylum Chordata; class Mammalia; order Rodentia; family Muridae; genus Grammomys; species Grammomys surdaster. Next base: position 3,382,024 of record NW_021604753.1, on the reverse strand, counting down.
TAAATACCCTTACCTGCCAAGTCATCTTGCCATCAAAAAGGCAGTGTCATGGTCTGAAGAGATTGCTCGGTCTACAAAGAGCTTGGTGTGCAAGCATGATGACCCAAAACCCATGTAAAACAGTTCAATAAGGTGGGATACACTTGCATTGCCAGGGCTGGGAAGGTGGAGGCATTGACCTCCAGAGCTTGCAAGTACAACTCAGCCAGCAAGGCCTCCTTGGAGAGCTCCTGGCCAGTGAGAGAACTTGTCCAAAACAAAACAAAACAAAACAAAATAAGAACAAAACCTCAAGGTGAGTAGTTCTTGAGGAATGACACTGGAGACCTATACATACATACATACACACACACACACACACACACACACACACACACACTGACACTGGCGTGGGACTGGTGCAGGTCATCATCTGGAGGTTAGTTTGTTGATTCTTTGCCAAGGTTACCTACCTGGCTGGCCACTGGCGTCTGAATCTGGGTCTTTGGGCATTCTTTGTGAGATGAAATGGCTGCTTAGGATGTGCCCGCTGCACGGTTTCACCTCCTAGGGGAGGTCGGCAGTGTCTGAAGACATGTTTTGGTAGTTAGGACTTGAGGAGGGATGGGTTACCACTCAGCATCTGGAAAAGTACACAGGACTTTCCTACATCTCTAGCCAAAAGGCCGAGAAACCCAGAGCCCTGTAAACTGGCCTGGAAGACTAGGGATCAAGGCTGGCTCCCTGCAGATAGGAAGTGGTAAAATCTGGCAGTCATTTGAGGACCAAGCCAGGTTTCAGCTGAGAGAAACTAGGGCAAGGTGTGATGGGATAGGAAAGAACAGAGTGCTAGAAACATCAAAAAGACAAGGTTGATGAGAGGCTAAAGTGGCCCAAGGTGCACTTGGGTGTCTGTCAGTCTTGGTGGCCCCACTCCACTCCCTAGTCAGGTAGCCTGAGGTTTGTCATTGTCCTAGACCTCAGCAAACCCAGCTGTATAGGAGGTAAAATGAGGTTGCATAGGGCCTGAGAGGCCAGCTCAGTGGCTTATGGCCTTGCTGAATTCATGTTTCTAGCACCCACATAAAAGCCAGGTGTGGCAGCATGTGTCTGTAACAGTAGCCCTGGAGGCGGAGACAGGCAGACCCTCAGAGCTCACTGGTCAGCCTACTCCACAAGTGAATCAGGTTCAGGGAGAGAGCCTGTCTTAGAATATCTGGTAGAGGGCTGAGGTTCTCAACCTTCCTAATGCTATGACCCTTTAATACAATTCCTCTTGTTGTGGTGACACCCAACCGTAAAATTATCTTCATTGCTACTTCAAAACTGTAACTTTACTACTGTTTTGAATTATAACGTAGATACTTGCATTTTCCAATGGCTTAGATGACTTCTGTGGAAGGGTCTTTTGACCCCCCCCAGGGGTCATGACCCACAGGTTGAGAACTCCTGGTTTAGTGTGCTTGCAATGAAAACCTGACAGCCTGAGTTTGACCCTGGAACCCATGTAAAGGTGGAAGTGGACAATGGCTCTATGAGGCTGCCCCTCTGGCCTCTACATGCCCACTGCAATCGGCGCACACCCACACCGAAATGATTACAGCAATAGTGGAAAAATTCAAAGTTGTTTGAGAAAAATGTGGTCCTGGCCATGATACAGACCTTTAACCCTAGCATTTGGGAAGCAGAGGCAGGCAGAGCTCTGTGAGTTTCAGGCCAGTCAGGCTTTCATAGTGAGACTATGTTCCAAAACACAAACAAACAAGAGTTGAGATTGATGTGGGGGCTGATGTGGTAAAGACGTTCACTGCCAACCTGACTATCAGATGCTCCATGGTACCCACATGGGGCAAAGAGACAGAACTGTCCCCGGTCTCCACATGTGTACAGTGTCTCTCTGGCACACACACACACACACACACACACATGTGCACGCACACGCACACTCACACGCACACATGGAAATACAGCAGAGAGTATTCAAGGAAGAGACAGGACACTGACCACCTCTGGCCTCCACATGTAGGAACGCCCTCATCATGTACCCATACTCAAATGTGCACATGCACACACCCATATAAAAATGGACATGTACCATACACACATATACAAGTGTTTGTGATAAAAGAAAGCAGTCCTGTAGGCACAGTCTTCTCTGTCCCAGCCATTCTGAAACCTTGACAGCTTCCTGAATACTTGTTATCCTGGCTCCTCCCGAGGTAGGCACATAGCACCCATGTGGAATGCCCATTCTCTGGGAGAGCAAACTGCACTCTCAAGACATTCAGACTTGGTTTGGAGAAATTCCTCTGTCAGCAGCCTTATGGTAGAGTGTTGTAGAGACATCAAGAGGTTCAGATCCTGGTGGGAGATTCCCAGGAACCTCTGTTTCTCCGAAGCTGCTCTCTACCATCATTTCTCTGGCTTCTAGATACCCAGGAAAGGCCAGCAGGGGCCCTGGGTATGGAAGGATAGTCCTCTCTTTGTTTTCCTGGCTCCTGGCTCTGTCCAGGAATCGGTTCCCCTCCAGTATGGTCAAGTGTAGAGGTGAATGCCCCTGAGCAAGCCACAGAGGTTTCTCACCCTGGGGACTAGCCTTTCCAGGATCTTAGGGGCCTGTGAGATACTCCCTTCAGAGTCCCATGGACAGGGCCTAATTCACCATCTTAAATTATTTTAAATTATATTGTGCCCCCTGCCCTGTGTGTGTGTGTGTGTGTGTGTGTTTACAGCTTGTGGGAGTCAGCTCTCTCCTACATTTCTATCATGTGAATCCTGGGGGAAATCCTCAGCCTTGACAGCAGGCATCTTTCGCTGAGCCATCTTGCCAGCCCCTCACTGCTTTTATTACTTTACAGAACTCAAACTCAAACTCTTGCTGAATAAGCTGTGGGTGTCTGGTCCTACAAAGCTCCATGATGGTAAAGACTCTCTTCAGAACTGGTTCGAGATCTGATGTAGGTGGTGCATGCCTTTAATCCCAGAACTCAGGAGGCAGAGGGAGATCTCTGAGTTCAAGGCCTAGGACAGCCAAGATTGTAGCCTGGCTGACAGACAAACCCAGGCTTGAAAACAACAAAACCAAAAAAAGAACTGACTGCTAGGGAGCATAACTCACCTGATTGAGTACACACAGGAAATCTTGGGTTCAATCCTCAGCACAAGGTTGATGTAATTCCAGTTCTGAGGAACCAGAAGCAGGAAGACCATGAGTTCAAGATCCTCTGCAGCTACTGAGTGGCACCTAAGTTTTAGGAAATAATTTCCTGAAACTTTTATCTGGAAGATAAGCACAAAGATTTAGCTTCACAAAATCCATAGTTATACTATGAATACTTATAAGGAAATTGCCTTAATATTCAACTATTAACAGTTGTTGTTAGTGTGATAAGATAAATAGAATATTATGCAACCTTCAAGGGAAAGCAAGTAATTGTTATTGCTGTGAAAAGATGTTAATTTCTAAAATGAAACAAGATACTGTCTTAGTTAGGGTTTCATTGCTGTGAAGAGACACCATGACTAAGCAGCTCTTATAAGGAAAACATTTAACTGGGGCTGGCTTACAGTTTCAGGAGTTTAGACCATTATCATCAAGGCGAGACACATACATGGTGGTGTACAGGCACACATGGTGCTGGAGAAGGAGTTGAGAACTCTTTGATCTGCGGGCAGCAGGAGACTGTGTACTATACTGGGCATGGTTTGAGCACAGGAGACCTCAAAGCCTATCCCCACAGTGACACGCTTCCTCCAACAAGACCACACCCACTCCAAGAAGGCCACACCTCCTAATAGTGCCACCCCTTATGGGCCAAGCATTCAAACACATGAGTCTATGGTGACTATACCTATAAGTGGATTTTATTAAACTCTGCGAGTTAGTGATATGACTCAGTCAACCCCCCAATAATGGAGACAGAATCCTATGGATTATTTAATCAGCTATTGCACAATTACTGGGGGATTACCCCTAATCTATATTTCTATTAGCTAGACTGTTAATTCCCAGCTGTGCTCCCCAAATATTTGCTGTTTGAATCTTGCCTGGGTTACTTCTGTTGCAGCAGTCTATCCTGGGGTGGGGGCATTTCACTCAGGCACATGCACCAGGTTCATATCTAATGGAGACTTCTGTCCTCTCTGTCTTTCTTCTCTTATTCCTCTCTTTCTTTTTCATGGTCTCTACCCATGACCCCCAGCAAGGTAACTGAAACTCAGCCTACCTCTATTCTCCCCAGTAATTGGCTGTAGCCACCTTTATTTAACCAACAGTTTTAAACTGGGGAGCAAGATTTACATAGTATCACTTGGTATATGTGAAGATCTGCTCCTGGGGATGGGGCGGCTACCAGATCTGGGGGGGGGGGGGTATTTAGCATTTGAATACATAGCAGCACAAGACCAACCCCTAACACATACCAATTCAAACCACCACAAAAACTATTTGTATATCAAAAATATATACTTCTATTTTAAAAATCTGTAAGTTAATAAATATACCCAGAAGTCAACAACAGCTATCCTTGAATGTGGTTTACAGTGATTTCCCATTCTAGATTCTCCTCTTCCAGGTTCTCCACCATGTAGATTGCTCTCATGAATGATAAGGTGATATAGAGTTAAAAGTGGGGTGTGGGGTAATGTAGCTACTAATTAAAAAAAAATTCTTGCTGGGCGGTGGTGGCGCACGCCTTTAATTCCAGCACTTGGGAGCCAGAGACAGGCGGATTTCTGAGTTTGAGGCCAACCTGGTCTACAGAGTGAGTTCCAGGATAGCCAGGGCTAAACAGAGAAACCCTGCCTCGAAAAGCACTAAATAAATAAATAAATAAAATAAAAAAATTTCTTCCTTTAACTTTTAAATTACTGAATGAAAATGAAGACATGATCACTCCTTGGTGTAATTGAGGTTTTATTGTAGATATGAGGGAGAGAACGGCCAGAGGCATCTGGAAGAGTCCGGACTAACCGTCGTCATCAGAATCCACCCAGCCAAGGGACATGGCGGGAGTGAGAGAGAAAGTGAAAAGGGGCAGGATACAGACTAAGAGGCCAAGAGCTAGCCAGGAGACCAAGAGGGCTGGAAGCCCATACGGCTGAACTGTATAGGGATTGTAAACTGAGGGAAGGGAAGTCCAGCATCTGGGCTGGAGAGGTTTAAGGACTGGATTTGGTGAGAGGCAGACATGCTGGGAGGAGCCACAGGTCTGAGCGCTGGCTAGAATCTGCTTTTGATACGTTAATAGCACCTCAGCTTCCATTTGCCCCGGGTTTCTTTGAGACCTAACATTTACATGTTATTAAAATGCACAGAGGTGGGGGGTGGGTAGTCAGGCGGTGGTGGCACATACCTTAATCTGAGTTTGAGGGCACTCTGGCCTACAGAGTGAGCCAGGCTATTAGACGGAGAGAGCCTGTCTCAAAAAAAATGAAACGAACCTAAATAAACAAACAACACAAAACAAAAACAAAGGAAGGGGCTGGGTCAGCATTGGCTCTTTTTCCAGAGGACTCAGGTTCAATTCCCAGCACCCTCACGGCAGCTCACAACTGTCTGTAACTCTAGGATCTGGTATCCTCGCATAGACATATATGCAGGCAAAAACATCAATTCACATAAAAATAAGTAAATCTTTTTTTTTTTAAAGAAAAGGTAAACTCATATGTTGCCATTAATTTCAATCTTACTGTGTTTAAGGCAAAAGACTCAAAATGTTAGCATTTCAATATGAAATCCGTTTAAAAGAAAAAAAAAGAAACAAAAGCAATACAAGGCAGGAAAAGGCTGACAAGATCAGCAGGTAAAGATGCCCCTCAGTAACCCAAGTGACTTAAGCTTGGTCCCTGGGATGCACAGAGAGAACAGACGGTCAAAGGCCGTTCTGATATCCACAGACATTCTGCGGCATGTACACCCTGTTGTGTTTTATAAAAAAGAAAGGGAAGCCAGGGATGTGTTTGCTAGAGACTCGATATGGTGCGGGGGAGGGGAACCAGCCTTACGATAGATATAGTATAGAATAGAGCCTATTTAGGGCATGGGGAGGGGAGTTGAGAGGGTAGTAGAGACAGAGAGAGAGAGAGAGAGAGAGAGAGAGAGAGAGAGAGAGAGAAAGGAAAGAGGAGGAGTCTGGGCACAGGACCAATTTATAAAGATGCTTGATAAGAAATATCCTAACCAAAGTTACCAGCTCATATTCAGCGTTATCTCTGAGGTACTAAAAGAGTACAACCAATCCGTTCATAAATTTTTGTTTGGGGCCATGCTTAAACTATTCCTGTGGAACTCTCTCTCCTGTGTATAGATGTGATCTCTTATCAGAAAGGTTCAGGGATCTGTTTACATCTCTGCCTTTCTTGTGGTAATGGTTTGCTAAGGGTGCACATTTTATTTCGGCTCTTAAGATTAGTCTATCAATCATCTACAACTATTGCTGAGCACGTCTTACTTTTTAGTAAACTGGAACGGAGACATAAGGTTTAAATGGTCGCTCTTCCTTGGCAAAGGAAACTCCGTATCTCCCGTCACTCAGAGTACGCATGCCCACTCCGGGCGCGGCTGTCCCGCCCCCAACCAGTGCCGGTTCCGGCAGGCGCTCTCTTGATTGGCTGCCGCTCGCCAAGCCCCCGCCGCCCGTCAGAGTTGGCGGGAAAGTGGTGGTGGCATAGCATGGCGGCTGCGGCGTCCGAGTCGCTGGCCTCGGGTGGCCCCGGGGCTGTGCGGCTGCCGCGCTCGCCGCCACTCAAGGTGCTGGCAGGGCAGCTGCGGCGGCACGCAGAGGGTGGCCCGGGCGCGTGGCGGCTGTCGCGGGCGGCGGTGGGCCGCGCGCCGCTGGAGCTGGCGGCGGTGTGGATGCAGGGCACTGTGCTGGCGGCGGAAGGGGGCCAGGCGCGGCTGCGCGACCCGAGCGGGGCCTTCTCCGTGCGCGGCCTGGAGCGCGTACCACGCGGCCGGCCCTGCCTACTCCCAGGTAACGTCGGCAGGACGGCCGGGCTCTGCAGGGGGCTGTCCTTCCTCCCCGGGGCCGGGCAGGGCGCGGCGGCCCCACCTCCAGGCTCTAACCCTCCTTCCTGGCCCAGCCCCTGTCAGGTGACTTCCCACCCTCTTGAATGACAGCAACACCCGCCGCGGCTTTCAAACGCTGTAGGTTGCAGCTGGGTCTGGAGGGACGCACCTTTCATCCCAATACTAGGATGCTGAGGCAGGAGGATGGCAGAGTTCAAAGACTGTCTGAGCTACGGAGTGAGTTTAAGGCCAACGTAGGTAATTCAGTGAGAGCCTGTCTCAGAACAAAAAGTAAAGAGGATCTGGAGTGGGAACACTACTTCCTAGCGTTGATGAGTCCTTGGATTTAACCCAGACAGCAAGAATAGTATACAAATAAATCAATAAAAATGCCTGTAGGTTCCTGAGGCTATCTCATCCTTCCCAGTTTTGAGCCTTGGGCTTCTGTGTCACAAGCTGTCTCCCCATAGATGTTTTTCATTTTAACCCATATGTTTTGAATAATGTCTTAGGAAATGTCTGTGTGTCCTTTTCCATTTATTTTGAGGCAGTGTCTAGCCTAGACTCACCTGAAATTCCTTGTGTAGCTGAGGGTGGTCTTGGACTCCTAGACTACCTTCTTCCATCTCCTTAGTGCTGGGATTCTAGGCATATGCTACTCCACCTGGTTCATGTGGTGCTGGGGACCAAACCAAGGGCTTTGTGCATGCTACGCAAGCACACTACCAACTGAGCCGTATCCCAGCCTATGTCTGTCCATTTTTAATGTCCCAAGATAAATGGACCTTTATCTGGAAAAGCTCTTATGTATGGGCATGTTTGCCTAGGGGCCTGTTGAAGCCCATCCCCTCAGGTTTTCTGAGTCTCAAGAGTTCTTTCTAATACTTTCCAAGGAGATGCTGCTATTGCAGGGTTTGAGGCTGCCCTTTGAGCTACTGTGGTCCTGATGGCTTGACTCTAGCATCTGGTCCAATGCCTGGCACCTGTGTATCTGAGAACTAGATGTTCTGAGACAGCCATCAAGCATCTCATCTCACTGGGAAGGATGTCAAGTGAACACATATCATACCCAGGGCCTTGTGAGATTTTCGGCTGTACCTATGACCCAGATAGACAAGGCCTGCCTATACTCGACTCTGGAGCTTCAGCACAGGCTTCAGGAGGCTTCTAAAGGAAGCCTACAGATTCAGCAGGCCTGCCTTTCCATGGCTTCCTTCTCTGTGAAATCAGGCCAAACTCTCTAAGAATGCTTCCTGCTCAGAAAGTCTTGAATTCTGTCTAGAGACAGAGTCAGGAGTCTGACCTGGGCTATTCTTGATTTCAGACTTAGGTTACGTTTTTTGTTCTCTCTCATTCTCTCTTCTTCTCCTTTTCTCCCTCTCTCTCTTCCCCTCTGTCCTTCTCTCCCTCTCTTCCCAGTCTTAATTTAATCTAGGACCAGCGAACTCAAATGGTCTATATACTAATAGAGTTACACACACACAGTGTGTGTCCATGTGGGCACGTGTGTGGGTGTGCACTGGGAATCAGACCCAGTGCCTTACCACTGAGTTCTATCTCCAGACCTAGCTTTTACATTTTGAAACTTTTTTTTTTTAAAATGTTTTCTGAGACAGGGTTTCTCTCTGTAGCTCTGGCTGTCCTGGAACTCACTCTGTAGACCAGGCTGGCCTAAAACTCAGATCTGCCTGCCTCTGCCCTCTGCCCTCTGCCCCTGCTTTCTGAGTGCTGGGATTAAAGGCATGTGCCACTATTCCTGGCCTGTGTTTTACATTTTGACGTGTCTACAAAAAATCATGATGTATGAAATGTATATGCAACTTGAAATCAGCATCTACAAAGTGAAATTTTATTGGCCTGAAATGCATTTGTAATTTGCAAAAGGTTAGGGTCACCGTCTGACATGGTTCAGTAGTTGTGACAGAGATCCTATGACCCCCCAAAAGCCTGACTTCTGTAGTCTGGTCCTTTACAGAAGAAGTTGACTGCCCTTGGTCTTAGCTTTGGCTTGCTCAGATTCCAATATGTTTGGTGTCCCAGCCCAGGCAATGTTCCTTGAAGGCAGCCTTGAACAGTGTCTCAAGCCTGGTACCAACACTGGAATGAGCCTGGCACCTAGCAGATGTCCCTGTATTGGGCTGAACCTGTTGGCCTCACCCTCTAGCCTGTATGCCCAGGGCCAGGGCCCATGCTGTTTCCTTTTGCTCATGAATCGTCTCAGAAGGAGCCAGGGAAGTCCACAAGGCCACTAAAACACGAGGTACCATTGTAGATGTGAGCCCAGGGTGTGTGTGCACAGGGTGTGTGTGCACAGGGCAATGACAGCGCTTTTATTTCAGTGCCGATCGTTGTACCTGCCTCAGTGTTTGTCAAGTAGAAAAGTCCCAACACAAAAGCATACCATGTGGTAGCCACTGCTGGGTGCTGCCATTGCTGGCCTCAGGAGACCTGAACATCCAACCACAGAGCATAAAGAGACTTTCATTCATGTAGCTTGTTGGTTTATCTGGTGTTTATTTGGGGACCATAGATACAGACTTAGGCACAGAAGAAGGATACATGTTCAAGGCTCAAGGAGGTCAGGGAAGGCTTCCTGGAGGAGACAGCACTGAAGGCTACTGTTACTTTTCCTCTTGGGTTGCCGGGACTCAAGATGTCAGAATTGTGACATCTGTGTCTGTGTACGGTGATGGTTTGTCTAGCTCCTTTGAACAGCATGGGCAAAAAGGTCAGGAGTTAGGGAACAGGGCACCACGGGGCTGCCCTGAAAGGCTGCATTTGGGAAGGACCTGCCCACATTGAATGACCTCCATGGCTGCTGGTCTGCTCCTGCCCTGTCCCGTCTCTAGGGCATCTGGCAGTTCCTCTCCAGGCTGAAGATACAGGTGAAGTCAGGAACTCTGCCCTCCAGGTTTCATTCTGCAGAGAGGTTGCTTAGGCTGCACTGTGACGGAGAGGCTCTTGGGCAGGAGGAGCTGTCAGTGGTTGGGAGGAGACAGACGGGCCTTTGCAGTAGCCCAAATAGGAGAGGGTGAAGGCTTGATCTTGGGCAGGGTCCTGTGGGGAAGGAGAAACGGAGAGCGTCCCAGACAGCTGTCTGGAGAGGGATACAGATGGAAGGGCTCAGTGTGTTGGCAGGAAGTGTGTCCTGCTGCCAAGCTCTGTAGGGCAGTTCTCTTAGCCTCACCTGGTTTTCAGCCTTGTAACTCTAAGGTTTTTGTCTTCCCCACCAGTTGGGGCTACGTCCAGAGGATAGCCACTATGGGACCTGGAATTAGATCCAGAGATCCCCATGTGAACCCTGGCTTCTTTCAGTTGAAATTCTGGACTTGTATGCAAGCCCATTCCTGCTGGTAGAAGCCGGGCATGTAGGGCACTGGCTGCATGCCTTTCCTGCCGTGACAAGGGACTTTTTACACAATTGCATTTTGTGTGGTTTATGACTAGCCAAGTTGCGCTTTCAAGGAGAGGCACTTCCCCTGGGGAATGGGAAGTTGTGGTTAATGATATGTCAGACTATCCTGGTGGCAGTCTGTTCTTCTGTGGATTTCCTTGTGTACCCAGTGTGGTTTGGGATAAAGTTGGGGGTGGCAGGGATCGGAACAACAGCACAGTGTGCTGTGGGTGGTGAGAGGAGGGGTTTGGCATCGTGGAGGGAAAATTGGATTTACATTTTGGCTGGCAGGAAGTGGCTTTGCAGGAGTGCCTGACTTGTGAACAGAGTCTCTCACTCCTGCATTGAGCAATGAATGGGACAGAGAGCAAGCTTGGGTTTTTCTGCCCCTGCCTGGGGCTATGCAACTAATAATAACTCAATGGGATCCTGAGTTGCTTGTTTCCTGGGGCCTGTCTGCTGAGTGAGCCTGTCTATTGTGTTTAGCATACGAAAAGCAGATGCCAACTAGTTGCAGACTTGGTCTTCCAGGTTAACCGCTGATCTCATTGTTTATATATGCATCTGTTTTGATCCCTGACTGCCTTTGTTTTGGTGTCTACTGTCAGGATTATGTTAAATGTGTACATGGTCTTGTGTGAGGGTGTGCTCACACATGCCTGTGTACTAGAGGCCAGAGGTCACATCAAGTGATTGATGTCTACTTTATTTTTGAACCAGGAGCTCACTCGCTGGGTTAGGATGCTTGGGCATAGAGCCTGGAGCATCCTCCTGTCTCTGTTTCTTTGACACTGACCATGCTTTTATGCATGCTTTTTCTGCATGGATGCTGGGGCTCTGAACTCAAGTCCCCTTTACCAACTAGGTCTGAGCTTGGCCTCCAAGCTTCATCTCCCTAGCCCTAGATAATGTTTCTGTCTCAACCTCCCATCTCTGATCAAGGCCCCAAGGTCAGGGTCTCTCGTCGGTTTTCCCTCCCTGACTTGTTAGTATGAACATCCTCACCACGTCCTTCTCTTCTCTTCCCAGGAAAGTATGTGATGGTGATGGGGGTGGTTCAGGCCTGCAGTCCTGAGCCCTGCCTGCAGGCTGTGAAGATGACTGATCTTTCTGACAACCCTGTCCATGAAAGTATGTGGGAACTGGAGGTGGAAGACTTACACAGGAACATTCCTTAGAGCTGGAACCTTCTAAGAACAGCTTCCCCCTGAAGTAATTTACCCACAGATGGGTCTCAGGAACATCACAGAAGTTTCTTGAAGAGATTTCCTTTGGTTGAGCCAGACGTCTGGACCCTGGGAGCTGGAGCTTCAGTTGTCTCAGCCACTCCTCTCTGCTGGTGCTTTGCTTGCTGATGAGAAGCAGATGCCGCCCCCCACCCCTGTCACTTACATGTGTTCCTGTGTCTCGCTGAAGCACATGGAGAGCTCATGTCGTCTTTTCCTAATTTTGTGAGTGATAACACTTTCTCCTTGACTGTCCTTCTGAATTCCAGTTGTTGCCAATGGATTAAAATTATAGACATGAGGACAGAACGGCGTAGTGGCCTGCCTCCCATTGCCAGCTATTGCCATCTCGTAGGGGCAGGTACCAGCCCTTGCTGGCAGCTCTCTCTGCTTCAATGTGATCATTCCTCACTGTCTGTTCCCTTAGATTCCAGAGCTGAGGCCGGCTGTTGAGAATGGTCGGAATTCTCACAATTCTCTGTTGAACTTAAAAATCCAAGATGAATACAGACTTTTCAAACATTTCTGCTTCAAAACTGTTATGGAGAAACAGCCAGGGTGGGACTAGCCTGCGGGCTTAGAGTCCTGCCCTTCTTTCTGGATGAAATACCTTTCTGTTGGGATTGTAGCAGTGTTGGGTTTGGCTTTCTGCTGATCAACAGGGCTAGATTCACTTGGATGGCAAAGACCAAGAAGTCCGTCTTATGTTACAATGTTGCTGCAGGACTTTTCTAGTAACATCTTTGTATGGTGTAGTTTTTAAATGTAAGCTCTATTATCTGTTTGTCTTAAAGACAGTGTCTTATATAGCTCAGGTAGTCTCCAACTCGTGACCCCCTCCTCTCCGTTCCAGACTGTTGAGATTACTGGTGTGCACTACTACGTCTGCAATGCTGGGGTTGGAGCCCAGGGCTTTCTGCACGCTAAGCAAACACTGTATTACTAAGCCACGTTTCCAGCCTAAAATGTTGATTTATTAAAATAATTTTAGGTTTTCAGAAAGTGCTCCCAAGACCACCATTGAGGCTCAGGCCGTGTATGTGTTAAGCAAACACCATGTCAATGATCGGAAGCTGCAGCTCCTTGTCTTTAAGGCTAGCCTTCTGCCTCAGCCTCCAGAGTGCTGCTGTCATGGCCCACACCTTACACTCAGGAGAGAGAATGAGGACTCAGTGAGGGGTGAGAGAACACTCAGGTGATCTAGACCTGCCTCCTTCCTGCCCTCCACCCCCTAGAAAAAGCATCAGGGCCTTGAGCCCAATTTGTAGCTCAGGGAGACCTCAGATTTACCATCTTCCTTCCTCTGGTTAACTGGGATTGCAGGCCTGCTCCTCTGGCCCTGATTACATGGATGCCTTTTTAAAAAAGATTTTATTTGTGGTTATGTGTACGTGGGATGCTCTGGAGCCCAGAATAGAGTGTTGATAAATAAGCTTAGTCATTTATCAGACCCATGCCAGGCGCTCACAACGTCTGTAATTTCCTATGGTTCCTACTCATCTGATGCCTTCTTCTGGCCCCTGGAAGACCCTCTCAACATAGCATATAGACTGGAAATAAATACATAAATAAAAATAAGTCTTAAAAAAAAATAATGTTTAAAAATGGCGCTGGGGATGGATGGCGGGGTCCCCGGGTCTCACACATGCTAGAGTGCTACTACTAGCCACCTCCTACTCCTCTGACCTTTAAACTGTCCAAAGTGTCCGTGTCCTTCCTGGTCAGGCCCACTGTGAGAACTCTCACTGAGGAAATGTAAATATACACTTATGCCCTCCCAGTCTGACACCAACAACAAACTCATTGGAGTTCAGCTTGGGGAACCACGAGTTACTGCGTCTGCTTACAAAGCATGGCTTAGGTGCTCCTTACAGGAGCATGGGTGACCCAGCCAGAAAGTCTGAGCCCAGCATGAATGAGCAGCTCCCTACAGCTGTATGGCTAGAGTCTCTCCCACAGTGTATACTCTACACCTCTGAGACCCAAGGCCACTTGCACTTAAGTAGAATGACACACAAATGTCTGAGGGGTGCAGGAAGGAGCAGCTGCAATCTCAGGTGAGGGCCCAGTGGCCCTTCCCCCACTCCTCTGAGAGAATGACAGTGTCAACAACTCCAGTCTCAGGATGTCCTGGAAGCTGTCACAGCTAGTCTGATGAAGTCTGTTGTTCCGGGAGGATAGTGCCCTACAATACCTTGTAAGGACTACCAGCTGATTCGTCTTTCTGCAGGACCGCCTTCCATCCATCCATCCGTCCGTCTGTTCGTCCATCCGCCCATCCATCCAGCAGTCAGTCTGTCTGGCCTTCCCTCCTTCCTCCTCTCCCCTCTTCACCCGGGGCCCCCCGCCGGCGCGCCGTTTTTAGGCAGTGTCTCTAGTTCAGGCTGATTTTGAACTTGCTATGGCTTTCCTGGAACTCATTATGTAGAACAGATTAGTTTCTGCCTCCTGAGTGCTGTGTTAAAGGTGCTAACATTTCTTTTAAAGGAAGGCCAAGTTGAAAAGTGATCTGGGTTTGACTGCTGAACGATTCATTTTTTAGATCTATTTGTGCGTGCGTGCGTGCGTGTGTAGAAGAGGGCCTTGGAAACTTGAGCTGGGGTTACAGCAGGTCTAAGCATCCCTGTATGGGTTCTGGGAACCAAACTCAGGTCCTCTGGAAGAGCAGCAAGTGCTCTTAATTGCTTAACCATCTCTCCAGCTCCAAAGTACATTGTTTGAGCCTCAGGAAAATTGCCAGAATAGTTCAGTTCTTTATATTTTTATTTATTTGCCTATTTATTTACATGTGAGGCATGGTCTCTGTAGCCCAGTCTGTCCTGGAACTCCTGATCCTCCTGCCTCAGCTTCCTGAGTATTGAGATCACAGGTGTGTGCCATTAAGTTTGGTTTATGCAGAATGGGGGATCAAAACCCAGGATGTCTTAAATTATAGACATACTAGGTTCCTGTCATGAATGCCTTACATTAGTATGGCATGGATGTTAAAATTAACTAACAAAATAAACTAATGAACAAATACTGAGAAGTTAGTAACCAGACCTATAGTTTGTTCTGGTTTCTTTATTCTTTTTTTCCCCAGGATTCTACATTCTACTTGGTCATTGTATCTCCTTAAGGTCTCCCTTGTCTGGGACAGTTGATCAGTTGCTTTTGGTTGCATTGGAATTTAATAAACAGACACACAGATACAGACAGTACACACACATAATCTTTTTTTTTCAGCCCCGGAAATAGAACCCAGGGCCTCTTGCATGCTGGGTAGACTTTACTTCAGAGCTATATATACCTCAGGCCTCAAATTAATTAATTAGTTAATTTTGAGGCATCATCTCATGTGACAGGCTAGCCTCAAACTCACTGTGCAGTTACACATGATCTTGAAGTCTGGATCCTCCTGCCTACACTTCCTTGGTGCTGTGGTTGCAGGTGTGCACCCCCACACCTAATCCTTGTGGATCTGGGGGATCACACTCAAGGCCTGGTTCCTGCATGCTAGACAATCAGCCACCTGAGCTCCAGTCTGAAATTTAATTTTGATGCAGGTTCTTAGTAAAATGATGTCCCCCAAACTGTTTACCCCAGAGTAGCTGTGGAGCTGTGTGTGGCACAAGCCTACTTTTCCACTGGAGAGCTGGAAGCTGCTGACAGCTTTTCATCCGCGTCCTCACCTAACTCCTGGTGAGTAACTCCCTATAGGAAAGTGCGGGCTGGCTGGAGGTCGCGGCAGTGGGGGAGGGGCGCCGCAAAAGGCAGTGGGCAGTGGCTTGAGGCAGCCTCCCCAGCACAGACCTGCGCCTGTGGTTTCTCTGCACATTCAGAACTCTCACTGTTGGGCTTCTGTTTCCTCCCTGACAGCGCCAAATGAAAATGCATCCGGAGGCTTCAGTTCTCAGCTGCCAAATCAAAGTCAGTTTATCAGTGAGCACCCGCCAGACCGCGGCTCTGGCGGCAGCCTGTGTGCCCGCCCCGCTCAGCTTCCTCTTTGAAATGCTCTTTTCTAAGAACTGAGAATATGCAACCTAGGCCGTGACTTCACTTTTCTCGGAACTGCTTTACATTATATATATTTTAAAAATGCGAAACCATCACTTAGCTGGTTTTGGATCGTCTGAGTTCCCTAATTCTTTCTGTTGCATGTTCTTGTAAAGCTGAAGTTTTACCGCAAAATTCTGCAGGAGGGGGAAAGAAGGGCTGTGTGAACCAGAGGAGTGTCGTGTTTTAGCTTGTTGTAGCTTGTGTGTGATTTAATGACTAAAGAGGAAAAGAAACCAGAGGAGATGCTGTGAAGAGTCAGGGACCAGCTCTGAGCTCTGCCTGGCCAGCCCGAGTTAATGCCAGGCTTTTGTCCACATTTGCTGACCAGCTAGCTACCTCTCACAAGGATAAGAGGGAGTGTGGTGGTTCACACCTGTAATCCTGACATTCTGGAAGTGAAGGCCACTCTGGGCCATAGTGCAGGTTCCAGGTCCTTTGTTGACAATAACAAGACCCTATGTAAAAAAGGAGGGTAGTCTAGGGCAGTGTATAGTGGTGGGGTGCTTGCTTGGCATGAACAAAACCCTGGGTTTGATCCCCAACACACCAACAAGCTAGGCATTGTAGTACTTGCCTATAATCCCAGCACTAAGGAGTTGGAGAATCAGAAATTCAAAGTCACCATGTCACATAGGAAGTAGCCTGAGCCAGCCTGGGCTACAGGAGACACTGTCTTCAAACAAAACAAAGCAAACAAACAAAAACAGGTTTGAGAACAGTCAAGGCTACACACAGAAACCCTGTCTCAAAAAACCAAGAAGCAAAAAACAGGATGGAGAAGGAGTGGATTTGTCTCTAGTCACAGCTAGCCACAGTGACCTACATCAAACAGATAGATAGCGGTGTCTGAAGACACCGTTCAGGGGCTCCCACCTTGTCACACTGTGGGCTAGTTCTGGTCCCACCATCTCCTGCCTGACCTGGGGTTTGAAAGTCAGCCTTGAGGTGAAGACGACTCTTCCTTCAAAGGGTGCTGCTGGGAGGGTCTTGGGAAATGGAGTTTGCCAACCTCCTTCTGAGTGGGGAGGTCTTGAGGTTGTTTTAAAATTGTTGCTTGGCATCTCTGTCCCCTGGGACTCACATAACACACACACACACACACACACACACACACACACACACTCAGTAAGCTGTAGGAGTGGCTGAGTTTCAGGTTGAAGACAGAAGCTACACCAGTAAGGATACAGTGCTTATGAGCCTTGACGTTTAAGGGCTTTAAAACTTCTATTTAGTTAGCTAGTTGGTGTGCGTGCGTGCGTGTGTGTGTGTGTGTGTGTGTGTGTGTGTGTAGGTGGACATTTGCTGTGGCATGGATGTGGAGATCAGAGGATAAATTGTGGGGGTTGATTTTTGATTTCTACCATGTGGGATGCAGGATTCCAACTCAGGTCTTTGGGTTCGGTGCCAAGTGCCTTTACCCTCAGAGCCATCTTGCTGGCCTGGGTTTGAGTTTGTGTTGTTATTGTGGTTTTTGTCTGTTTGTGTTTTGTAACTTTTAAGATTTATTTGTGTGTGTGCCCCTGTGCATAAGCATGGGGTACTGTGTAAAGATAGAGGACCTTCCGTCATCCATTCTCTCCACTGTGGGTCCAGAGGACTGAACATACCTCAGTTGACCCCAATTCAAGTGCTTTTACCCACTGAGCCCTCTCATCCATTTGTGAGGCAGTTTCTCATAGCTCTGGTTGTCCTGATCTTGGTGATCCTCCTGAACCCTAGATCGCAACTGTGCTATTCTGCCTGGTTCCTGTGTGCTGGAGATTAACCCAGAGCTTTATGCATGACGGACAGACACCAGACACTCTACCAAATGAGCCGTGTCTCTAGAGCAGTTTTTTTGTTTTCCCCTTGTTTCTCTTTTTTCAGATAGGGTCTCACTCCGTAGGCCAGGCTGGCCTTGATTCTCCCGCTGAGGTTCTGGAATCATATGTATGTACTGTTGTGCTGGCTTTTTGGGTCCCTTGAAGTTGCCTGAGGTGCTGGCTGGAAGGCAGGAAAGTACTCTTCAGAGAGGAAAGATCTGGAAGTATAAAAGGGTCGTGGCAACGAGCAACCACTAGTATGCCTGGGACAGTAACTTCCTTGATAAAGACACCAGTTCAGTTGCATATTTGGTATCGTGGTTTGCACTGAGCATCCTTTACCTTTTTGCATTGCCCCAGGAGGCCACAGGGGCAAGTCATGAGCTAGTAGGTACCTGGTGTTGTTAGGGACAGTGTTCTTCAGAGCCAGCACCTTAATTCTTCCCTGTTGGCTCCTTGAGACTGCTCTAGAGTGGGTTATAGCACCCCCTGCTGCTTGGCTTGGGTCTGGTCTGAGCACTAAGGAATGGGATGAGAGCCAGAGATCACAGCCACAAAATGAAGCAAAGGAACAAATAGGGCCACAAGAAGTTTCACAGCCATCCACCCTGGGAGTTCTGCCCATTCTGGCTAAATGGGTGGGGGTGGTTTGGACACCAGATGGGTTTCAATGGACTTGACATTCAACTCTAGTCCCTTTTATTAAATGAGTTACCTTGGGTGAGTCCCTTCAGCTCTCTGAGCCTTAGTTATCTGTTTAGGCTTTTTGGGAAAAGGTCACTATGTAGAAGCTGAATTGAAACTCCTGATGTAGCCCAGGTTATCCTCCAACTTGCAAAGATTGTCCTGCCTCTGCCTCTCAACTGTGCCACCATGCCCAACTCTTATCATTTTTATAAGCTATTACTATGGCATGGTTACAATCATTACTATGATTGGTGTTGTTATTGTTGTACAATATATGTTGTTGTTATACAATTGTCTCACAATTGTAGCCCTGGCTGGCCTGGAACTCACAGAGATCTGCCTGTCTTGGCTTCTAGCATGCTGGCATTAAAGGCATGCACCACCATGTCTAGTTATAAGCAATTAAAAGTATTTAGCACTTGGGACTGAACCCAGGGCCATCCCAGGCAAGTACTCAGTCACTGAGCTACATCCCCAGCCCCTCTGCATCTTTGCTTTCAGACAAGGTCTTACTAACTTTCTCAGGCAGCTGAGTATCTGGGATTAAATCTGAGTCACCAGGCCTGCTCTTTATAAGCAATTTAAAATTATTGTGGTTGTCGTCGTTATCATCGGAGCCAATGAGATGGCTGAGAGGTTGAGCGAGCTTACAGCGGGAGCTTACTGACCTGAGTTCATTTCAGGGAACCCACAGAAGGGTGGGAAGGAGAGAAGCTACCCCTGAAAGCTGTCCTCTGACCTCCATATAAGTCAATGGCGTGTGTATGCCCCCATATCCACATACAATAGTAAATGAAATGCAAATTAAGATGAACGGGATGAAACCGAGGGCTTCCTATATGTGGATGAGTGCCCTACCTCAGAA
Source organism: Grammomys surdaster (assembly GCF_004785775.1). Classification (NCBI taxonomy): domain Eukaryota; kingdom Metazoa; phylum Chordata; class Mammalia; order Rodentia; family Muridae; genus Grammomys; species Grammomys surdaster. The sequence continues at coordinate 3,363,024 of NW_021604753.1, read as the reverse complement.
CCACATCCCAGCCCTCTGGGCCTATCTCTGACCTCGGTAGAGAAGAACGATTGGATTCAGAAAGGGTAAATGACTCCTCTACTCTGCTGTTATCAGAATCCAAGCTTCGTTTGTTGTTTTGCTTTATTTTGTTTTGAGACAGGGTTTCTCTGTGTAGCCCTGGCTGTCCTGGAACTCAATCTGTTGACCAGGCTACCCTTGAGCTCAGAGATCCTCCTGAGTACCGGGATTAAAGGCATGAGCCACAACACCTGAGTGGGTACCTTTAAAGGAAGGTTGCTTCATTGGCCTCTGTCATCAAGCCCCAGTACTTGCTGGGCCCTAGGTCTGGAGACAATGAAAGGAAGACCCTCGGTTGCTGAACAACCTGCCGTATCTCTGCTGTAAGCAGGCAGGGCCAGCTCATTGTAAGAATCACTTCTGAGGCTCGGAATGTGGCTCATTTGGTAGAGTACTTTCCTAGCGTGTGTGAAGCCCAGGGTTCCTTTTCCAGCATTGCATTAAACTGATCATAGTGGTACACACCTGCGCTCAGGTGAGGGATACAGGGGGGCAGAAGTTCAGGCCATCTTCTGCTCTTCAGGGACTTAGAGGCCAGCCTTGGCTTATAGGAAGAAGTCTTTTATTTTTTTATTTTTTATTCTTTTTGGTTTTTCGAGATAGGGTTTCTCTGAGTAGCCCTGGCTGTCCTGGAACTCACTCTGTAGACCAGGCTAGCTTCGAACTCTCGAACTCAGAAATCCGCCTGCCTCTGCCTCCCAAGTGCTGGGATTAAAGGCGTGCGCCACCACCACCCGGCCAGTCTTTTATTTTTTAAGTTAGAAAAAGTCCATTTTGCAGCTAAGATAGCACTCACAGTTTCTGTTAGGGTGTCTTTACAGGAAAAGAGGGGCATTCTACCTGCCGTGTCTGCCCTCTAGCTGCACAATTATCTCATACCAAGGTTCCTGAATGCCTCCTCCCACTGCAGCATCACCCCATCTTCCCGGAGATCATCTGGCTCACCTGAGGGAGTGGGGATATAGTGTGGACAAAGAAGATCAGCCTAAGAAACAGATCCTACACTGGGCAATTCAGAACTCCAAACACCTACTCTTCCCTCTGGCCAAATCGGGGGAAGAAAGGGTTTTGAAATGTTATCGTTGGTTGCATTCGTGTATATGTACATGCAGAGTTAGGAAGTAGAACAGGAGGATCAGAAGTTTCAGGCCATTCTTGGCTACACTGCAAATTAGAGTCCAGCCTGGAATATATGAGACTATCTCGAAAAGAAAAATATTAAGGAATAGCGGAGTTGGTGATTGCTGTTTGGCTGAAATATTCGACTTTACCAGATGCTCTGGAACAGACGTCTGGACTGTCTTGAGCTCTGGAGGGTGACAGACTCATGAGGTTGCTGATTCTTGAATGTGGCTTGCGTGTCTTGTGGGATTGCCAGACACAGTGGATAGAATATGCAGGCTGCCTTTCACCGGATTGATGGGATAGAAACGGTACCTCCACGGTGGGGAAACCCGACAGACAGCCTTAGCCAGATAATCTGGCTTTGACAACACATATCAGGGTGACTACAGCTAAGACACCTAGTAAGATGGCAGAGGCCTCAGGAAGCTGGGACCTAGAATCATTTCACTCCCGAGCCAGTTCCCTTTTCTCACTTTGTTCCAGAAGAGCAGAGGACCAAGGGGCCCTCAGGAGTCTGCATTGGCCCCATCACCCTGGAGAAGGACATGGCATTTTCCTTATGTGTGACCACCAGGATGAGACAGCACTCACTGTCATGAGCGTAGTCACTTAAAACAACACATTTTCCATCTCTGCTCCCATGAACCAAGGATCTCTCAGCACGGCTGGGTTCTCACTCTCACTGGATGGAGTGGAGGGGTCACCTTGGTGAGGAGACACAGGGGAGGTTTCATCCCATTTGTTGTCAGCATTTGGGCCTTAGAACAGTAGGACTTAGGGCTTGCTTCCTTGTCACTTATAAACTAGGGGTTCCCCAGAGCCCTCCTCTGTCTCCATACCAGTACTGTGTGTCCAGCTTATCTTCTTGTTTCTTGATTTCCAACCTTCCCTCTCTGGGCCCAGGTTTAAAGGCGTTCCTTTCTTAAAGTAGTGTAGTACTTAAATTACCCCAGTAAAAATCTTTTCATTGGCCTTTGAATACCAGGAGGAAGGTGGGTCTTTTGTAAGTGAGAGTCTTGTGTGTAAAAGGCTCTTAAGATCCTGCCATAGGACCTACAGGCAAGACACCAGCATAAGGAGTTAATGTGGGTCTTGGAGGCAGACAATGCTTTCAAATCTAGGCTCCACCACCACTCAGCAAACTGTGAGCCTCTTATCTATGAAGTTCGAGCACGCCCGAGCTTGTTAAATTCACCTTGTTGGTGCCAACACACTGGCTGGGGCTTGTGTCCTGCTTGCTCACCTGTCACAGAGATCATAGATCTGCTTTTCCACATTCTTCAACTTGTGTGGTTGGCAGTGTGGCCCTTTAAGACGAGCAAGCCTGGTGGCTCCTCCAGTATCTTGGCCTCTCCGTCTGGCTGGCTGCCCCAGACTTGGCACAGGGAAGAAATGTCAACAAAGAAAGGCCTTTTCACCAGTGTGAATGTGCAATAAAACACATATCCAATTCAAACATCAGTGCAACTGCACGTGTAGATTATGTCGTACTGAGGTGGGCTAAAGAATGCAGCTAGAAGTTGGTTCTCGTCTCCTCCCCCATCAAAGGCTGGTGATCAAGGAGACATTTGCTGATGGCTTCCTGATGGGAGCCCTACGTCCGTCCGTTTCTCCACACTCATGCCTCTCATACTGATGCCCTTAAAAACCCTGTGAGATTATTTGTGGAGAAAGAAAGGAGAGAGGCATCTTGGGTAATGGCAAAGCAGCCGTCTAAAACTGCAAAGGCTCCAACATGGGTGGTTTTAAGCTAATTAGAAAAACATGTTTTTTCCAAGTTGACTTAATCTTTTCTGCAGTGCTTGGAGCCTTGAGAGTTCCCAGAGGCTTAAGGGTGTAATCGCTCCAGGGTGGTCACTCCGGTGATATAAGGAGCAAAGACCCCCTTCATGCCATGCCAGCATGTGAAGTTCTTTCCCATGTCTCCAGGTCCATCTGGGAACCATGTCAATAATCTTCCTGACTAGGGCATGCTAGGTGTTGGGGCTAGCAGAGTGAGAGGCCAGACTCTGGCTTGGAATTTAGTCTTTAGGGTGTAGACAGGAAAAGGAAAGTGCAGTGCTGAGGGCCCGAGCGGAGGACTCCCTGCCTTGGTAGCATGCTCATCCCCCAGGCCTTTGGCGGGTATATTTTGTTTTATTTATTTTATGACAGGGTTTCTCTTTGTAGCTCTGACCATAATGATATAACTATGTAGACCAGGCTGGCCTCAGACTCAGAGATCTATTGTCTGCCTCTGTTTTCAGAGTGCTGGGATTAAAGGTGGATGCCACCACACCTGGCTTGGCAGTAGTTATTCTAAGACTTCTGAGTCAAAGGTCCCTACCTTCCTTTTTCTTTGGGGTTCTCCTGGGGTGAGGATTCCTGGGGACAGACGATTGGCTGACCCACTACTGCACCCTGGCTCCTCTGGCTCAGACCCTGGAAACACATAGACTTGTGGCCTGTGTCTGGCCAGTAGCTGGCTTCAGTGCTTGGGTCTTAGTTCTCTTGGCTGCTGGGTCGTTATATGTGAGTTTGGGATAATGGTCCTCTGCATTCTCCTTGTTTCAGGATAAAATACAGGGCATGGAGCTTGCCCGTGAACAAAAGGCAGCCCTGAAGTTAGAATGTCATGATTTTGTCGTCCCCCTCATTCTTTCTTGAACTCCCAAACGAGGCTTGGCAGGGAAGGAAGGGCATTTTGGATCCCTGAGCACTGCTGGGGAATGGTCCTGTCCTTGGCTTGCTTTGAGTCTGACCATGGAACTGCTGGTGTGTAGGCCTGTGCCGTGGGCTCCTGACCACCTCTGTCTGCTGGGAGCTGCTCCAGTGCGATCTTACTTTCCTTCTTACCCTTACAACCTGATGAAGCCAAGTCAAGGAAGGGCGTAGTCTGCCTCACCATTCAAGGGCAGAGTCCCTCGTGGTAGACATGGAGGTGGCTGGTCACATAGCATCCATAGACAAGAAACAGACAACTGGGGGTGCTCATTTTGTCACCCCTTTTTACTTAGCCCAGGACTCCAAAATGGGATGGTGCCATCACTTTTAAGGTGCAACTTCTCAGTTGAACCTCTCTAGAAACACCTTCAGAGACAAACTGACAATGAAAATTCACCAAAACATGGGTCTTGTCCTGGGCCACAGGACAATCAGGATAGGCACCCTCAGAGGGAAACAGACCTAAGTCACAGCAAGTGTATAACCAGCGCTCCCCGCCCTGGCCTCTTCTTACATTGATGGTCCCTCCAGGCGACAGGTAGTCATCTGTGACTTACAATAGCAGAGGGCCTGATTGATCTCCAGGTTGCTTAAGGTGGAGTTGGGAAGTGGCCCTCAAACGTGTCTCCCCATGTAAGAGAAGAGAGGGGAAGTCTCTCCACTCTTACCTTCTTAAAGGGAAGAATTCAGTCCAGAGACGCAGACAGTTTAAGGAGTTTCTTTGGCAAAGCGTTGTGGAGACTAGAGTGGGCTGTGCCAGGATGGGGCAGCAGGGTTGGCTGTGTGTTGTGAGTCTGCGGATTAGAACGATTTTATGAATATTTATTAGGTGGGTGGCATATTCATGAGGTAAACTGACAATTTCCTTCCCAAATCAGATGAGCTGGATCACCCTTTTAGAGTGTTTCTTCCCATGATCCTCTAGGAAAGCTTGCTAGGAGGGTCAAAACCTTAAAGTAAATGATACTGTAACGAAGCCGGGGCCTTTGGGGGATACAGACCGTACAGTAGAGCACCCGTGTGGACGAATGTCCTGGCACTGTAGTTTCTGACATGGTAGGAACAACTAGTTTGCAGCTTCAAGGGTGTTTAACCACGAAGGGGCATTCTGACCGCCGGCAGACAGCTGCCAAGGCGCAGTTGCGGTTTCCCTTACCACCCCTCAGCCAGCCCCTCTGACACTCCCCCAGGGCCATGATTGATCTCATTGCTATCAGTTGGGCAAATCACTCATTATTTTTAAAATAAGGCCGTCTTGTGAAAACTGTGACTGCCTGGGTTTTACTTTAGTTTGAGAGGTGGCATCAACAGGAACAGGTTTTACGATGTCTGTGGGACCCACTGCGCATGTCTACCTTCTGCCTAACTGCTGGGCTCCGTGGCTGACCAAGCCTGCGCTTTATGCAAACACTGAATTGCCCCAGTTGCCTGAGAACCTGTGATGAGTGCTTCCAAAGCAGGAATGGCTACTTCATGTACAGGGCCACACGACTGCTACTTAAGACTTAAGGTTCAAGTTGGGAGTGGTAGCGTCCACCTGTGATCCAGCATTGGAGAGGTGGAGGCCTGAAGACCTGCAGCTATCACTGCAAGGCGACCTCAGTATCAAGGGTGCAGAAGGATAAGGCAACCCAAAGCAGAAGCATCCCGTGGGCCCAGGCATTCGCACAGACACTGTGCTTATAGCGAGCCCTGGTGCAGACCTTAACTTTTCTCTTTAAAGAGATATTTCTGGGGGCAGGGAGCAGGGATGTGACTCAGTCAGTGAAGTGAGGAGAAGCCAGCACTCGTGTGAAACTGAGCACATGCACATGGGTGCAACAGAGCACATGTAACCACAGCCTAGAGACAGGAAGATGTCTGGAGCTCCCTAGCCACCCTGTCTAGCTGAGGTCGAGATGCCCGAGGCTCAGTGAGAGACCCTGTTTCAGAACAAACAAGGTAGCATGAGGACTGTTTGTCTGAGAAGGTTATATTAAGAATGTATACATATGTACACAGACACATGTAACAACAAGTAGGGCACGTGGGAGCGCTTAGAAGGACAGGGAAGGGAAACTGATAGGATTAAATTACAGTGTCAACAGAGAAGAAAAATGGAGAAAATATTACTAATCTATATGAAGGATCCCTAGTGTGCAAAAAACCACTTCTCTATCTAGTTCTGATTTTAGGGTACACGGCTGAGTGACATTTTCTGTACTGAGAGATCCATGTGACAAATTCTGGCTAATGCATTATGAATAAAAATGAAATGTGTGATACTCTTAACTGGAACACACAGAGGGCAGCAGCAGTCTTGTTCCCTGTCTATGGCTGAGCTAAACCCCATGGCCAACAGTGGCTTGAGGAACAGGAAGGACAGTCAGGGCAGGAACTCAAGGCAGGGGAGGACCTGGAGGCAGAGGCTGATGGGGAGAACACAGAGAAGGGCTGCTTACTGGCTTGCTCCCCATGACTGCTTTTTTACAGAAACCAAGACCACCAGCCCAGGAGTGGCCCCGCCCACAGTGGGCTGGACCCTCCCACACCAATCATCAATCAAGAAAAGGCTCCTCAGTCTTGCCCACAGGTCAGTGTGGTGGGGACATTTTCTCAGCTGAGATTCCCTCTTCCCAAATGTAGCTTGTGTCAAGTTGACATGAAACTAGCCAGCACAACACCCAACATCAGCGCACACACACACACACACACACCCCACACACACATGCATAGAAAGGATTCCCAGATGCTCTGTGGGGAAGGATAGCCCCAATACTGGATGGCAGTTTGTATCCAGAGAGAAAAAGAGTAGGACTGCTAAGGAAACAGCTTGCACAGTTTGGCAGAAATGAGTTACTGGTGAAATGAGTAGAGGTTCATTTTTCCAGAGGACAGAAAGGAAGGAGCACTTGATCCTGGGTAAACTGAGTCACAGAACATGAGAGGAGCAGAGGAACAGGGCTCTAGGGCTTCCCCCTTTGGCCTGCTTTTTGAGATAGGGTCTCATTGGCCTATGTAGCTTCTGGTCTTCCTGTCTCCACCTCCTGAGAGCTCGGATTACCAGCCGCCATACCTGGTTCATGGGTTGCTTGGGATCAAATCTAGATTTTAATGCGTGCTGGGCAAACATTCTACTCATTGACCTTTACTGGGACCCCTTTCCAACTTACCCACCCAGTCTTGTAACAGGCAAGCAGGCCTCTGATCTGACGGAGTGGAAGCAGATAGGCAGCTATGCATGGGGAGGGCATAAAAGGCCATGTCTCCAGGAACTGCAAGCTAAGACTGCCAATGGCAGACCATGTTGCCCACCCTGACTTCCTTCTCCTTTGGGGCTCTTTACAAACTGAGGTAGAGGCTAGTTGTAGGCACACATCTGCGAGCCAAGGCAGGAAAATTGCCACAAATCTGAGGTGAGCTTGGGCTGTAGAAGAGCCTGTCTCAAAAAACTGACCTGTAATTCATAAATTCCACTACGGTGATGCATACAGGTCATGGGTTTCCATGTGTGCACAGGGCTGGGCAGTGGCCAGCTGAAGTTCCTTTATGCTGTCAAAGGAACTCTGCCTGATTTCTGCCATCCCAAACCTCTTCCTCCCTCCACCTCACCTCCACCTCCGTTACTATGAATCTGCTTTCTGTCTCTGAATTTCTGTCCTGTACACGGAGTCAGTGGTGTTTGGTGTCTGGCTGCTCTCTCTGAGCTCAGTGTCGTGTTTGATCCAAGCTGACCATGACCGTTACTAGGTTCTTCCACAGTAATCTTCTACTGTGTCAGTGTACGAGACAGGCATCTGCTTGCCAGCAGAGTTTTGGTGAAAAGAGAATTGTTGACTTCTTATGAGATGGTAGGAGTTCCCCAGGCAGGCCTGGGTTTAGGAAAGGACTTAGCCAGATGTTAGGAAAGACAGAGAATGTGATAAATATCAAATAAATAAATAAATAAATAAACAAGAGAAAGAAAGGTCGATAGTTCTTTTATACAGCATTCAGGGCATATGTTTGTGGGCAGTTTTGCATTGCTTTCTTTGTGTATGTGCTCACATTTGTGTGTATGACTGGGAGCACCTGTGCCTTGGCGCAAACGGACAGGTCAGAAGACGGCCTCAGGTGCCAGCCACCTTGTGTTACTTGTGCGGCCTGGCCTTCACCAGGCCATTTGATGCATGAGCTTCTGAGGAGTCTTCTGGCTCTGCTCCCGTCACACTAGTGCCCGGGGCAGAGCCTGTGCGTTCGGCCCAGCTTCCCTGGGTTCTGCTTGGTGCAGAGCCTGTGCGCTCGGCCCAGCTTCCCTGGGTTCTGCTCGGTGCAGAGCCTGTGCGCTCGGCCCAGCTTCCCTGGGTTCTGCTCGGCCAAGCTTCCCTGGGTTCTGGGGTCCGAGTCTAGACCCTCACTCCAGGCACATGTGTCGCTCACCGACCCCTCTCTGCAGCCACTCCCTCTTTGGAAAGATTTCGGTTGGATTGCCTGGCGTCTGCTCCTCTTGCAGTCTTGGCAGGGAGCTGTTTTCTGTTTTTCTTTCTCATACTTCACTTAGCTACCTTTTCTTAGACTAGTGGAGCCCTCCCTCCCTCCCTCCCTCCCTCCCTCCCTCCCTCCCTTCCTTCCTTCCTTCCTTCCTTCCTTTCTTCTTTTTTAAAACAGGGTCTCAAAATGTAGCCCTGGCTGGCCTGGAGCTTGCTATGTGACCACGTTAGCCTTGAACTCAGCAAATCACCTGCATCTGCCTCCCAAGTGCTGGGATTAATAGTGTGTGCCGCCGTGACTGTCTAATGATATCGGTTTTGAACATTTTCTCCCATTTTTTCTTTTTGCATTTGTGTTTGTTTGTTTGAGACAAAGTCTCAGGTAGCTCAGGCTGGCCTCAAACTTGATAAGTGACAGAGGACTGTCTTCGTCCTGCCTCTGCTCCAAGTTCTATTGGCTTTTTTCTTTCATGTTCTAGCTATGTATTTTCAGCTGAATATATACACGTTTTGAAGGCTAGGCAATTCTTCCAGACCTCCACCACTAGGCCCAACCTGGACATGTTTTCTTTAGTGTTTGTTCTGGGATTACAACATCAGCATGTGCTGACTCATGGGGGAGATGGGATATCCCTCAACTCATGTGGAACTGCTCTGAGAACAGGGAATAAAAGGAGGCAGTGGTGTTCTGACTTGTGGGTGATCTCTGAAGATGCAAAGCTGAGTCACAGAAGTTTTCACAAAGGGCGTCCTCTTGCCTTCTTCTTTTATGTGAAATGTCCTAATAGGAGGACCCTGGGAAGCAGACTGGGCCTCTGGTCTCCTCTCACAGGGGAGGAAAGGAGGAAGGGACAGGTTCTGACTAAAAGTCATGGGGCTCCTTTTTAAAAGGAAAATGTTTAAATATATACATTTGTACAATGTATCTTGCTTGGTCATACCATCTCCCACTCACTCTGTTCCGGCCGCCGCCCCGGCCCCGGCGGCTCTGCCATTTCTTAACTTCATGTCTTTTTTATGAAACCACTAAATTCGATTGGTGCTGCCCATAGGCACATGTGTATGGAGTCATGCATAGGGGCCAGGGTGACCCTACCGATGTTCCCTCTCTAAAGAAAAGTGACATGTCCCCAGAAGTCATCAGCTGCCACTGGCTCCTCTGATAGCTTGGGTACTGGAGCCCTCTTTACTTCCTGTTGGGAATTTTAACACCCTTGACCTTTTGTGGGTCTGTGCAGCGGGCACGGCTGCTGTGAGCTCATGGGTATAGCAGTCGTGCCTTGTCCAGAGGCTGGCTCGCACATCCTCTCTACTTCCTCTTCTGAGACGTTCCTTGAATTCTGGGGTGGGTTGAAAGGGCCTAAGGTTGACTGCTGTCAGTCAGCAGCGAATGTTCTGTGAGTAAATAAAGCACCATTGACTTCTACACTTTCTAGGTATAATGTTACTGTGCACAGTGTAAGGATTATCCATGTATTATTCAAATACTGCTTTCTGGGCCCCGTACCTAGTTGCAATTCTTATTCTAAGAATCTCCTGTCACAATGTTGTGTAAACATTGTTCCTCAATTTTTCCCTGATTGGTCAATAAAGATCAATGTGATCAGCCAGTGACTGAGCAGGGGAGAGAATAGGGCTGGACTTCCTCCCAGCCAGTGGTGGAGGGTGGGGGGAGACAGAGGGAAGGACAGAGAAAGAGGAAGTGGGGTTTCACCTTAGGGTTAGAGTCCGGGAGAGGCCACAAGAAAACACCTGGAGCCCAGAGAGCCAGATCAGTACTAACGTGCAAGTGTCACTGGGATTTTGACTGGGAGGTAGCCAGATTAGCTGAGAGGATTGAAATAGAATATATTGCTCAGTTGTTATGTCCTGTCTCAATTATTTGAGGGTTAAGAGGAAAACTGCAATTAACATTTGTAAATCGCCACTGATAACACGTTTAATTATGTGTGTGTATGGTATATATGTGTTCAGTGTGCATACTTATACCCACATCTGTGTGTGCTCATACACATACACACACACACAGAGAGAGAGAGAGAGAGAGAGAGAGAGAGAGAGAGAGAGAGAGAGGGAGAGGGAGAGGGAGAGGGAGAGGGAGAGGGAGAGGGAGAGGGAGAGAGAGAGAGAGGTGGGTGGGTATACGTGCACATGACCTCAGGGGTCAGTTCCTGCCTTCTACCTGCATTTGGTCGGACCTCCCTTTTCTAGCGCTTCCACCAGGTTAACCTGTTGGGAGCCGACTCTTAGCCGAAAGCAGCTATCATCTTTACAGCCATCTCGAGCCATATACCCTGACAAGAGACTTGTTTCCAACAGCCTGAAACAGCTGAGCACACTCTGATAAACATCTTGTTACACTGTTTAGTGCAGCCAGCAGCTAGGTGCGCATGGTCTCCACGATGCTAGCTAGGCGCACATGATATCCACACTGCAAGGCACATGACGTAGTGCCTTCAGCTGTGCTGGTCCATGAGGGCAAGGCACGTGGTAAAGGGTATAAATACCCAGGATTTCCTTTCAATAAGAGAGACTTGATCAGACTCTGTCTTGTCTCCATTTTTCATGTCTCTCGCCCCTCCATCCCCACTCTCTCTCTTGCTAGACCCTGACCTGCAGACCGGAACAGCAGAACGGGCCGTTACACTAACTTGCCCATGAGCCTCTGGGGATCCGGTCTCTGTCTGCGTCTCACACAGGACCACCAGCATTACAGCGCCACCTCCAGCTGCTCTGTGGGTTTGGGAGTCTGAACTCTGGCCCCACATGTGTGCAGCTGGCGTTTCATTCCATGAGCATCTCCCTGACCTTGTCTATATTTTGGACATGAATTATGAGACCAGCAGTGTGATATCACTCTCCTACGAATTTGCTTCACGGTTAGGATCCTTTGTCTTCACCATGAAAACTATTTTTAGGGGCTGGACAGATGTCTCAGTGGTTAAGAGCATCAGCCATTCTTCTAGAGGTCCTGAGTTCAATTCCCAAGCGCCTACATAACAGCTCACAGCCATCTGTAGCTATAGTCCCACAAAATCCAATGCCCTCTTCTGGTGTGTAGACATACACGCAGACAAACACTCATATACATAAGCAATACATCTTAAAAATAAATAAATCATTATTTTTAGCATCCCTGCCACCAGAGACTCAAGGGCAGTGCATTTCCTCAGGTTGATCTAATGTTTTATTTTGCTTACTGCACCCTTTTGAGACATAGGTTCATATATGTAGTCTAGGATTGCCTTGTCAAACTCACTGTATAGCTGAGGATGACCTTGAACTTCTGATCCTCCTGCCTCCACCTCCCTAGCACGAGGATCACAGTCATGAGTAACTATACCTGGTTTGTACAAAGCTAAGGTTAGCACTCAGGGTTTCATACATGCTAGGTATGCGCTTTGCCAAATGAATGTTATTACCTTGCCCCCTTTAAAAAAATTTTCTTTTAAAATTATTTGTATTTGGGTTTGTGCACATGCATGGAAATGCCCACAGAGACCAGAGGAGGGTGCTAGATCCCCTCAAACATGAGTTACAGGCAGTTGTGAGCCATTCACTGTTGGTACTAGGAATCAAACTCAGGTCCTCTGGGACAGCAGGAGTATGCTCTCTGTTAGAAAAGAATACTCTTGGTGTTACAGGAGACCTAGGGCTTTACAGAGAAACCCTGTCTGGAAACCATAACCCCTCCCCACCAAAAAAGAAAATAAAAGAAATACATGAACAAAGTGAAAAAAACCGAGTAAGGCAATTTCTTTGTAAAAAGGGTTACTACATCAGCGAGCACAGACTCTGGGCTGGGGAAGTTCACCTAGTGTTTATTCTAATGCAGGTACTGACTGTGCCTCATCCCATTGGTGGGAACTCCACCTCACAGTCTGACTTGATTGGCTAATTGGCACAGATGGGAAGAATGTGATACTAAAATCTCATGAATGTCCAGGTTTAAACAAACAACCACTACATCAATGGAGTATTGGTGCTTGGCAGGCTTGCTGCCTCAGGTAGAAAGATTAGTCTCATGTCTCCTGACTGCTGAGCTATCTCCACAGTCCCCAGTGCCATTTTGGTTTTAATCTTGGGTAATGCGAATTTGTTGGCCGTTAGGTCAACAGCCTCTCCTCATCACTTCATTTTCTGGTTCTGCTGGTTTTTATGGGGACTTGGCTATCATTACTGTTGTTCCCTCGAATGTGATGGTGTGTGTGTGTTCGGGTGCATGTGGAAGAAGCCAGAAGTCCAAGATTCTGTGGTGGTTTGAATATGCTTGGCTGAGGGAGTGGCACTATTGGGAGGTATGGTCTTGTTGGAGGAAGTGTGTCACTGTAAGGATGAACTTTGAGAGAACTTCCTCCTAGTTGCCTGAGAAACAGTCTTCTGTTTGCCTTCGGAACAAGATGTAGAACTCTCAGCTCCTCCAGCACCATGTCTGCCTGGAAACTGCCATGTTTCCCACCTTGATGATAATGGACTGAACTTCTGAACCTGTAAGCCAGCCCCAATTAAATGTTATTCTTTATAAGAGTTGCCTTGGTCATGGTGTCTGTTCACAGCAATGAAACCTTAACTAAGACAGTCCCCCAAAGGTGTTGTGACCCACAGGTTGCCTAGTTGTTAGGAGCATTTGCTGCTCTTACAGAAGATTTGATTTTGGTTCCCAGCACTCACATTTGGTGGCTCATGAGTGCTTGTAACTCCAGCTCCAGGGGAATCTGATGCCTTCATCTGACCTCCATGGGCAGTACAAGTATATACACACATACATATGCACATGCAAAACTAAAAATTAAAGCAACAATCTTGGCATGGTGGCACATGCCTTAAATCTCAGCACTTGGGAAGCAGAGGCAGGTGGATCACTCTGAGTTCAAGCATATCTGCCTTTAGTGTCAGGGCAGCCAGGAGCAAGACTGACCCTATCTCAAATAAATATCGAAAAACAAAAATAATCTTTAAAAAGTTTATTACATTTATTTATCTATGTGCGCATATGGCAATCCATAGACAGTTCTCTCCTTCTCTTGCCTAGGTCCTAGGGGTTGAAGCCAGCCACTACTGCAGCGAGTGCCTGCTCATCCAGCCCTGCACCATTCCCAAAGTCTAGAACAGTTTCCCAGGAGGAGTTTGGGGAGGCTCATGTGAATTGACCTTATAAAAATCATCGTATTTTTGTGTATATATGTCTATGAGTCCAAGGAGTTCAGAAGAAGGCATTGGATGTCTTGGAGCTGGATTACAGGTGGTTGTGACTCGCCCATCATGGGTGCTGAGAACCAAACCCAGGCTACTCTGGAAGAGTCCCAAGTGCTTTTAACTGCTGAGCCCCATGTGGACTTTCTATGTAGACCAAGCCGACCTTGAACTCATAGAGCTCCTCTGTAGTACTGGGACTAAGGCTGGCAGCACTGGCTTAGCCTAGGGCTACTCTTCAGGGAGCAGGCAACAGTGTATCTTCTTTCTTTGTCAGGAACCCAGCTTGGGCATCATCTTAGGATCTTTGGGGCAGTTTAGAATGTCTTGTCTCTACGTGATGTTTCACATCCTATTCTTTTGATTAGAAATCAGAGTCCTGCTGTTTCCATTCCTGGTTTTACAGGCTGCTGATTGTGAGGGAGGGGTCCATCCTTAATGGCCTTTAAGCTAGATGATAGCTCCCTAACCTTCCCTGTAGCTGAAGCTATGGGTATAACCATCATAGCTGTCTCTGTTGGTCTTTTTAATGGAATCACACACACCTGCAACTGTGTTAAGTTCTCAACCTGGACTCATGCAACTACAATCTACAAAACATTGATATTGAATCTGCGTGAACAAGGGCACTGGTTCCCCACTGGTATGTATGGTGCGTGTGAGTGTGTCTGTGTGAACTGCCCTACATAAGTACACATAAAGATCATAGGTTGATATCAAATATCTTCTTCAGGCACTCTCCACCTTATTTTTGAGACAAGATCTCACTGGACCTAGAGCTCACCAACTGGACAAGACTAGCTGTCCAGCAAGCTCCAGGGGTCCTCTTGTCTCTGCCTCCTGGGCACTAAGATTATAGGCGCATGCTACCATGCCTTGTTTTGTACATGCTTGCTCAGGATCTGAACTCAGGCCCTCTCCCCAGCTTCTGAGGGCACATTTTTGTTTGTATGTGTTTGTGTGTACTTCTGTGCAAATGTGTGCATCTGTGCATGTGTGGAGGCTAGAGGGAACCATCAGGTTACTCAGGTCACCTGCTTATCACTCTCTGCCCTATTCCCTTAAGACAGGATGTGTCATTGAACCTGGAGCAAGGTGGACTGCCAGAGAGCTGCAGCAGGCCTCTGTGTCTGTCCCCACCACTCTTGGATTAGCAAGCATGCAGTCACACTCAGGGTTAGCAAGCATGCAGCCATGCTCAGGGTTAGCAAGCGTGCAGTCATGCTCAGGGTTAGCAAGCGTGCAGTCATGCTCAGGGTTAGCAAGCATGCAGTCACACCCAGGGTTAGCACGCATGCAGCCACGCTCAGCCATGCTCAGCCACGCTCAGTTTTTCACATGACTGATTGGGTTCTGGACTCAGGTCTTCAGGTTTGAGTAAAACCAATTTTACCTGTTGAGCTATCTCTTTAGCCCCAAGTATACATACCTTCTGATGGAACTTGACATCAGTTTGTAACTTACTGAGCATTTTGAGAAAGCACTGCACATTTCAGCCTGGGATGCGGCTGCAGTTTCACTGGGTGGGGTGCTGCCTTGGTTTACGTGAGGAAGTCAGTTCTCCTGTGTGGTTCTGGGGATTGAACTCTGGCTGTCAGGCTTGATAGGAAGCCTGTAGCTGCTGAGCCATGACACAAAGTGGGCGCAGTAGGTCCTTTGTACATTTCAGAGGCAGACTGGCCTGGTTCAGTGACATCTGGGCTCCAGACTATCTTCTGTAAGTGTGGGAGCAAAGAGGGATATACGTTCCTCACTGGGCTATTGTAAGGGCTAAGGGAAGGTCAAACGTCTTTCAAAACATCCTGAGCAGTTCCGGGTCACCACGAAGAAGGTCTTCTGGATGGAACTGGGAGGAAATGCATCAGTCAGAACAGCCCATGCCTCACACCTGCTCCTAGAGCAGTGGTTCTCAACCTGTGGGTCGGGACCCCCGTGGGGGTCAAATGACCCTTTCTCAGGAGTCACATATCAGATATTCTGCCTATCAGATATTTACAATTCATAACTGTTATGGAGCAAAATTACAGTTATGAAGTAGCAACAAGATAGTGTTGTAGTTGGGGGTCACCATATCATGAGGAACTATAGTAAAGGGTTGCAACGTTAGGAAGGTTGAGAACCACTGCTCTATAGGGTGAGCAGAACTGGCCTCACTTCTCTCTGCTCTGGAGATCTTTTTTCTAGACACCTGTTGTGCACCAGGTGAGTTTAGTGTCTGCTTTCCTACCTTCTCTCTGTCCCACTTCTGGTGGCACACGCCCAGCTCAAAGGCTGAGCAGCAGGGTGCTAGCCCTGACCTGTGCAAAACCCTGGGGATGAACTAAAGGTGGTTCAGTGTTGAAAGGGCTCAAAGGTGCCTCCTCCTGGAGGCTCATAGCCACCAAAGCCTCTGCTTCTCTGTCATGAGGACCCAGCAACCCTGGCAACCAGCCCAACAGGCACTCCCAAATTGCAGCTTTATTTTGCACTTGAAAACTTAAGAAAAAAAGCCCATTTCCCAAGAGAAATGAGTGACAACAAAAAACTCTGTTGTCTAGTGGATCAAGCCCTCACATTTACACCCCATGTTAAAAAGGAGCCTTCTCCCCATGCCAGGAAGGTCCCTAACTAGTCCTGAGGCCATTGGTTCCCCCCAGGGTGGCAGGGGAAGCCTGTGCCAGGGAGCCTCCTATCCACTCTGTCACTGTCATCCCGAGGCTCAGGCTGCTCAAACAGTTGCTGAGGCCGTGAAGCAGTAGCTTGTGCAAGTGTGGGTGCTAGTGTGGAGTGTCTTCCCAGAGGTGTGAGCCTTGGCCTGGCTGCCTCCCAGTGACGTTGGAGAATGAATTCCCTGGGCCAGCTGGGAGTCCCTCAGCCCCAGAGACACTGGGAAAGTGGGGCTGGTTCTCAGCTCTTCCTTTCTGTGCTTGGCAGCAAGGCTTGTTTTCCTCTCGGGTTTTCTGGCATTCTACATTGATGGTTCTCTTCCAGCCAAGAACCTTGACCTCGCCCAGGAACCAGGATCCGGGTGGAAGGTGAGGCTTGACGTCTTTGGCAACCTCGTGTTGGCTTGGGCAAATCTTAAACTGTAATGAAGAGAAGTAAGGTTGTGCCTCGAGAGAGGCCTGGTGGGAGCACCCTCCTGTCACCCACCCACCACTGTCTCCCCGCTCTGTAAGCACAGCAGGCATGGTGCTGTGCCTTCCCTCATACTGTGGGACACTGTGTAGGCATCAAGCACTTAGCCACCCACAGAGGTGCAAAATTAACAAGTGTCTGCCAAGGGCTTCTTGGCAAGGGGGAAGACCAAGATAGTATACCCCACCAAAGGGAAGGTCTAGGGGCAGCAAATATACCTGAGCTAGTGCGGGGGGGGGGGGTGCGAGGGAGAGAGAGAAGGACAGGGAGAGAGACAGGGAGAGGAAGAGGGAGGGAGAGGGAGGGAAAGAGGGAAGGAGGGAGAAGGAAGGAGGGATGGATGGAGAGGGAGGGAAGGAAGGAGGGAGGGAGGGAGGGAAAGAAGGAGGGAGGGAGGGAGGGAGGGAGGGAGGGAGAGAGAGAGGGAGAGAGAGAGAGAGAGAGAGAGAGAGAGAGAGAGAGAGAGAGAGAGAGAGAGAGAGAGAGAATATACCTGAGCCAGTGCATGGGGTGGGGGTGCGGTAGAGAGAAAACTTAGGTCATGTTGAACCTGAATACTGCGGGATCCAGGCTGTGAATGTGCTGCTGACATCTGGATGGTTCTAGAACATCTAAATGACTTCTCTCTGCTTTCAGGAGGAGCTAGCCCTAACACGAGGATGCCAAGCTGCTGAAGCACAAGCCCCATGAGCTTATGGGCACAGAGCCCTTGAGGACACCACACGACCTCTGTAGATAGCTTCCATAAATTAGACTAGATTCCTTCCTTTCTTGATTGATTGACTGATTGAGACAGGGCCTCGTTACCCCAGGTTGTCCTCAAGCTATATGGCCAAAGGTGATCTTGAACATCTGGTCTTTCCCTGCTGAGCTGTCTCACTGCCTTGTCTGTATTTTTAGTCACTGATACAGTTTTCTTCGTAGTTCTGTCTAGATTTTAAATTTCATTTCTGATCTCAGTCATCTGAGTCTTCTCTTATTAGTATAACTAAACGTTTGCCTGTCTTGTGGATTTTACTCATTTTCCAGTTCATGTCCCGTCTTTTTCTGCTCAAGTCAGAATTTCCTTTTCCTAGCTATAGATTTGATTTTTGATAACTGGAGGCATAAAATTCAGTTGTTGGCATAAAGTCTTTTCTTTGTGTGCACATGTTGAGTGTGGAGGCCTGAGGTCAACTTCCGGTCCTCAGGGATCCTTCTTCCAGTACCTCTGTCACTGAGCTCACTGATTAGCTGAGGCTGGCCAGAAGGCCAGGGAGCTAGACTTGCCTGTCTGTACTTCCTCAGTGCCTGAGCCACCATGGCTGAGTCACAGGGACACCATCCCTGTGTCGGCATGCCTGTGTCCGCATGCCTGAGCCCCCATGCCTGAGCCCCCATGCCTGAGCCCCCATGCCTGAGCCACCATGCCTGAGCCACCATGCCTGGCTGTGGCTTGGTTCCATTGGTTCTGGGGATCGACTCAGGTCCTCTCACTGTGTGCTGAGCCTCCTTCCAGCCGTCTCTCACCTCCCTTTGCTTCTCAGACTCAGTTATTCCAGCAGATCCTTCCAGGCCATGTTCCATCCACTCTCCCATCCAGTTGCTGGCCATTTAGTTCTAGACACTAGGTCTCTGTCATTTTCACTTCCATGCTTCTGTGTGGCTCTGATGCAATGTTCAGCTCACTGTGCATATAAGGACAGCATTTAAATGTCCTTGTCAAGGGACTTAGGGGTTTGTCTCTTGAAGGTCGGTTTCCGAGGAGATCTGGTTCCTTTGAGCACACATATTTTCATGAATATCGTAGGGTCTTTGCACACCTTCTAAGCATAAGGAAGGACTTTTCCTGGCTTAGCCTGTTGAGGCCCCTTGGGTCTCTTCTCTAGATGTCCTCGCTGTAGAAAGCTAGAGGTGCTGAGGTCTGCTACCCTAGCTACCTACAGTTATGCAGGAGTCCCCACCACTGCCTGCCTGATATCTAAGCTACACCAGTGTTCAGAGCACAGTGTGAGCTGAGACAGAAGCCGGCTCCCAGAGCAGACCCAGACGAGTGAAGCACAATGCTCACAAGCTCTGATCTCTCCCTTCCATTCCCAGTGGGAAGCTGGAAGCTGGTCAGCTCCCTTGAAGCCCACACAGGGTGGGGCGTAGGCTGACTGTGAGCGAAAGCACTTGGGTATGGGTGCATGCATGTGGAGGCCGAGGACAACCACCAGTGGCTCCTTGGGCACTACCCATCTTCTTATTGAGATAGGGTCTCTTGCTAGGGCTGGACCAAGCCTTTCTGTTCCCTTTGTTTTGCTTTGTTATGTGCTCTGACCATATATGGTATGGGCGTAGTAAGTATCTGAAACAACATGTGCTTCCTGATTAAGGGCTCTAGGCTCGAACTTCTTACTCTCTTACTCTGTCCAGCACACCAGGCTCTTTCTCCACACCCTGGGTCACACAGTGGGTCCTCTTTCCACACCCAGCATATTTTCCATTTCACTGACGTTCTCTTCTGTTATTTTACAGCTCACTAGAGCATCACACAGTGACTCTTACACTACATGCAGACATTTCCCTAGGCCTGCTGTTCCTCTTTGAGTGGTCTTTCATGGCTTTAAGACTCGAAGGCTGCTCCTGAGTCTGGGATGTGAAGGTCCCAGGCATTTCCCACTGCTGTTCACTGCAGTTGTGACTTGTGGGTTGGATAAAGAAGTTAAATGTTCATCAAAGCCATTCTTTGTCAGGTTCACAGGCCACAGGGTGTCACCTCAGAGCTACTGTTACAGGTTCTGAGTACACCAGAGTGTCCTTAGGGTATTTGAGACACCTGGCTTGCTGGCCATAGTCTCAGGTATTATCCCCTTAACCCTCAGGAAATCCTCACTGGGTTTGGTTTGTTGTTGCCCAGGATTCACCTGGCTGCCTTCCTGGCAGCTCAGGCACACCGTTTCACCCAGCTTTCTCTCTTTTCCTGGTTCTGGGATCCAACTCATGCTTGTAAGGCGAACACACCATCAGCCAAGGTGTCTTTCCTAGCTTGCTTTTGTTTGGTTCCTTTTCTTTTTAAGAAACTGTATTACTTTTTACTTTACATGATGAGTGTTTTGCCTGAGTGTGTGTGTGGTGCCTGTGGAGACCAGGCCATCCATTCCCCTGGTGGCACTTGTGAGCCTGTTACACGGGTGCTGGTAATCGAACCCAGCTCCTCTGCAAGAGAACCAAGGAGCCATCTCTCCAGCCCTATTTGATTTTATTAAGACAGAGTCTTGCTATGTAGCCCAGGCTGGCCTCAAATTAGCATTCCTCCTGTCCCTGCCAACCAGGCTAGCTCTTTCTTTACAAATACAACATTGCACATAGCTTTGGGGGACTCTATGTTCACTGCAGAACTGAGCGCCTGTCATCCCTGTAGGAGCTCAGAGAGTGGCACCGCGTTTCCATTTGGGATGGGAGACCAAGGCTAGACCGGGATGAAAACTTACCACACTGCAGAGAAAGGACCAAGGGCTCGGAGTCCTGGGCACACAGGGGGATGTAGGCCACCACAAGCTGGCAGGCAGACTGGAGTGCCCTAGGGTCACAGGTGTCTTGGATACAGAGTCTGAGGAATGGGACAGGGTCCACCTAAAACCAATGCCAGCCCTTCACCGTTTGCCCGCTGTACCCTTGGAAGGGCATAGACTAGATCAGGCCTCTTTCATTCTGTGGTTTCTCTGCTGACTTGCCTCTGGCCAGGGTCAGCCTAGCACTCACCACCTGGAAGCAGTTGCCCAGGCCGGCCCAGGATTCTTGGAAGAAGGCCTGACAGGTGGTCCCACGCCCTGAGCATGGCTGCTGTATCCCCTCTTCATCACCACAGGTCTCACCCACCTGGATGGGAAGACGCAAGACTCAGTCCTCCTCACGTTTCTCTTGGGCACACCGCCTGGTGTGTATGGATACAGCGTCTGCCTGTATCCTTGAGTGGAGTGAGAGGGCTCCTGCTTCACCCTGGACCTGTGCAGCTGTCCTCCACTGAGCCTAGGGCTAGTCTTGGGAGAAAGAGTTTTCCCGCAGCTCACCTGCCAGGCCTGGGTGAGCTCCTCCAGGCTGGCAGCTTCTGTGCCATCTGACAGCAGTAGCTCATCATCTGTCTCATTGTTGTTGGTACCCAGAAGGCCGGCAGATATTCCTGCAGGGACCTGTTGGGAAAGCTGCCTCTCACGACTCCCCAGGACACCAGAGTCCTCAGAAGTCGGGGAGGGAAAAGATGATCTAAAGAGGACTGTAGCTTGCAGTGCCTTCCGCACTGTCCCAGCCCACCAGGCCACTTAGCAAGCTTTCCAGGAGACCCCTTGGGGACCTCGTGAGATCTGACTTCACTCTGTATGGACTGTCCCCAGGAAAGAGAGCCAAGCTAGGTCAGAAGCCCTAGGCCAGAAGCTGGCCCTGGGAGCAGAGGTGAGTATGCAGCTTCTGCTGGCTGGGTCATCTGTGATGGGACAGGAGCCACTAGGACTGAGAAGGAGGCAGCTGTCACACTAGAAAGGAGGCCAGCAGTCATGGCAACCCCAGCAGAAGTGACCAGTCAGCAAAGGCAGCTACTGAGATTATTTCCAGCTCTTGCCCACTGGCCTGTCCTCTTCTTCCCCACCAGGGAGGTCGTCTGCAGTACCACTAAGAAGGGTCACATCACCCTAGAGTCTGGCTATGGGGTAGCTAGAAAAGGCCTTTGTAGGGAGCACCAAGCCCCAACCCACCGTGGTGCCACACGCCCAGTGTCAGGCTGCAGAGGCCGGCTGGCACGTCACAGGAGACAGACACACCATCCTCGCTGCTCAGCTTAACCCTAGACCCAGTGCTCAGCAGAGCAGGAGATGGGTCTAAATCCCAGCAGCTGTCCCAAGGCCAGGCAGAGTCATACAGCTTGTAAGCCTGTGGACCACACACGGGTGAGTCTGGAATCACTCCCAGCAACAAACCCAGGCAACATGTGGACAAGAGGCTCCAGGGAGTCCCCATTCCCTCCTGTGCACCCGCCTTCAGACCGGGATACAGAACAAGGGTTATGTGGTTCAGCTCTACATGAGGGGCTGTGAACCCTGAGCTTGTGTGGCTCAGCATCAGTGAGAACTTTTGGTGTGAGAAGTCCTTGGCTAGCAGGAAGCTGCCACAGCAGGGACCCAGGCCCCACACCTGCCCATCAAAGGTCACCATGTACCTGGCTCTGGCCACCACAGCACGATCTGAGAAGAGGCCAGACCAGCTCAACACTAAGTGTTAACTTGCCACCCAGAAACAAGTGTGCTTCCAAGTGTGCTTTAACGTCATCACACAGTAAACCGACCCATGCCAAGCCTGATGCTATGCCTCCTCTGCAGTAAGACTTGGGCTCAGATGGCATGCCTGTAGCCTGCACAAGCCAGCCATGGTATTCCCTCTACTCCACACAGGAGGAAACTGAGAATGAAGAAGTTATAGCAGCGTGAGCCAGAGGCGGCTTCCTGGGGTCTCCCAGAGGCATACGGGCCCAGGCTACAGACACCGCCTCCTTAGTAAGGTCCCATTAGCAGCCTTCCCGCTCTTACTGGAGCTCAGCCCTCTGCTTCTCCACGAAGGCCCTCTGGGAGAAGGCTGGCCTCAGAAGGAGCCCCCGGACATTGTGTATGCCCCCCTTAGCCAGCTAGGCCTTATATTCTGGACAAAATCCTAGCAGGGTCAGTAGCCCCACATGACCTCACCAAGCCCAGGAACTTGTGGGGCTGGCCTGTGATTCCACAGGACTTGACAGGCTTTCTTGTGACTGTTTGTCATCAAGCCGTGTAGGACTTGCTTGGCCTTTCACTCCACAGCCAGAGGACTAACCAGGAAGTGGTGGCAGGACAAGCAGGACTCACATTTGAAGGGGCTCCTCAACAGGCGACGCTGGAACCCATAGAACTTGGCCAGCACATTGGGCTCATACAGCCTGCGGAGTGGCCGTAGGAATTTCTCCTCCACCAGGAAACTGAGCACCTGGGCTGCATCCAGGGGCCCACCCCCACAGGAAGGAGTGGCAGCCTCAACCTTCACGAGTAATTCCTGAAAGGGACACAGGAGATGGATCCCCCAGCAAGTCGAGATTCCTCGCTGAATTCACTTCCTTTCTCTGCAGGGCAGTGATGTCACAGGCTGGAACCACAGAGGCTGTCCCCTTAGAGAGGGCTTGCCTCTGTTTGCAGAAGTGTCCTTATACCATGGACTAATGTCCTGCAGTTGGGACAAAGCTGTCTGATTGTGCACCCTACTCCAGGGGGCGGTGGGGTAATGGGGCATAGACTCTGAGGGAGGCAAGCCAGGGTGCTTGTCATAGGTTTATAGGTGCAGTAAGATGCTGCTGAATGGGCCAGAACCCAGCCAAAGGCGGATTGTCTGAGATTTCTACAGGCTAGGGAAACTCTAGAACTTTCTTGGGCTGTAGGACAGAAGCCCAGAAAACCTGGGGTTGGAAAGAGAAAAGTCTGGGCTACAGTGGAAGGGGGTGAGGCACTGGGAATGGCCACCACAGACCTAGAGACAAACTGCCACTGTCACAAGAGACCCCACCCTTTCCACTCAGTGCCACCTGCTGAAGCATTTGTTCTACACAGACCCTGCCAGGTTTGCAGCTGTCTCGTCACTCATTTTCCTTGGAGGTCTGTCCCAAGTTTACAGGTGGGGATACTGAGGCAGAGTAGGAATCCAACCAAGAGCTAGGTCCGAGTTTCCCATACCTACGAGGCACCATGCTGCCACCTGCTGGGAAAGAGGGAACTGCAGGCATTCTTGGCGGCTCCTACCTGTGAGGCCTGCGCTGCCACTTCTCCGTGGTTAATCCCTTCTCATCTAACAGTGCTGAAAGGCCAGCACCACCACCCCCTCCTGCCCCCCTCAGCCCTCCAGGACGGCATGAAGAAAGTCCTGTGGCTCAAGCTGCTACAGTTCTGCTTACACTGCACTGGCTAGACACACACAGAAGCCCCTGTGGTTTGTCCTTTGTTTATAGAGGGACCTCCATCCTTCCAGCTGTTGGGGCCAAATACTTTGAAATCATCCCTCCTCTTTTACCACCTGCATCCAGCTGAGTCCAATTCTCTCCAGGCTGACCTTAAAAACACAGCTGGATTCTGACTGCCTCTCATCCTCCATGCTGACGTTGTTCCAGTAACTCCAGTCAGCCCTATACTCTGTCCAAGGCCACTGGGATGGGCCTCAGCCACCAACTCACAGGCAGCCTGAGCAGCCGGGCCCCTCGACATGGGGGCCAGTGCAAACTGAACTTTTGAAGTACACAGAGATCCACCTTTGCCTGGGCCAAAACCCTTGTATGCACCCATCTCCAAGCAAAAGCCAAGGCCTTAGGCCACCCGGAGCTTGCACAAATCCCACTGGCTTCTTTACTGTTCTCTAAACAGGTACCACAGCTCTGCAGCACTCCCTGTCCCTTGCTCTGCACCAGTTGTGTGCCCTACCCAGAACTGCCTACTCAAAGCTCACCTCTGGGCCGGGGAGATGGCTCAGTGGTTAGGGCACTTGCCACGTAAGCACAAAGTCAAATACTCAGAACCGCATAAATGTGAGGTAAGCATGACAGAACTTGTAGTTTCATTCTCAGAAGGCAGATCCCCAGAACAAGCTGCCTGGCAAGACTTGCCTTATCAGTGAACTCTGGGATTGATTGAGAGAGCCTGCCTCAACAAGTAAGGTGGAAGAGCAATCACTCTCTATCAGCTCCAAGCCTCCACGTATGTGTGCACATACATGTGGACCCACAGAAATGTACTTTAAAAGGGGGAGCCCCCTTGCTTCTCAGCCAAACTTTACCATCATTCGTATCTCCTCTTCAATCTGCTTTTCTGCAGCAGGTCCCACCTAACACGTAGGTCAGGACCTGGCCTCCTGCCCATTAGACTATATCCAGGGCGCTAGCCGAGAATGCCTTTCCCCCAGAAGAGTCTTCTACAAAACCAACTAGACGTGAACAGTGTTTGCGCAGAGCCTAAGCCTCCATTTCCCACCTGTCACGTGAGAACTTCCCGTGTGGCAGTGCTGTCCTAAGGGTGAGGTGGACCAGGTCCAGGCCTGGCTCTGCCCTGTAGCAGGACCGTGGGACTCGCTAGTCTCAGCATACCTGGCTGTGCTCAGCAAAGGTTTGCAGAGCTGCCTCAGAACCCAGGAGGCCAGAGCCTCAGCCCAGGACAATGTATGGTGGGTGACCTTGGGGGTGGGCAGAGACAGCTGTCAGAGGTACCCTCACTGAGCTCACCCCCCACCTTATCACACACACCCCTTACCAGCTCCAGGGTATCCATCACAGCTCCCAGGCTCACCTGGATGGGTCTTAGCCTCCAACTCCCTGGCAGCCCGAGCAGCAAGGCCTGCAGCCACTGCCTGGCCTCCTCAGTCCGTTCTTGCCACACCTCATCTAGAGGTGGTGACATCACCTCCAAGTAGGTTTTCTTCAGTGTGGCCAGAGGCTCTGCAACAGGTAATCACCCTGAACAAGCTGCCTCAGAGACCCTAGCTGCAAACGAGAACCCTTACAGCATAAGCCAGGAAGGCCAGCCATGCCTAACATCTGAGCCCTAGAAGACAGAGGGCCTGTGCTCTGGAGTAAGGAGTGTGGTAACAATAAGGCAGTGGACACTAGGACTGTGGACCTGGTTGTCTGGAATTGACAGGAAGGGCCTACTACACCCTCCTTTGCAAATGTGCATCCTCCACCAAGCTGGAACCTGTGTGGTATGACAACCCTGGTGGAAACCCTGTGCGTCTCCTTAGGGCTTCCCTGGTGAATGTTTCCCATGGGCATCACAGTACAATCCCGGAAGTGGCTGGCATCCGGTGTGACATAGTGGAGCTCTGTGTTCAGGGTTTTGGGGCTTCAGGCAGCATCTTTCCCATCATCAGCACCACTCTGCACCCTTGTGCTGTTGAGTCAAAAGCATGAGGATATCTGGGAGCTCCTAGCCAGTAAGAGTCTCAGTAAGGAGGGCCAAGAGTGGTTCTCGGCTTGCTCAGGGCAGAGCTGCATGCTAACTGGGTTGGAAGGCTCACTGGAGCCCACAGACAGACACCTAGAGGCAGCCCTGGAAGCCCCACAGAGGCTGTGTGTCTGAGTGGGGTCAGCAGGGGATGGATGAAGCGTGGGCAGCAGGCATAAGTGGGCACTACCTCGGAGCCTACGACGATGAAGAAAGCATGCCAAAAGGCCAGAGGTCGCGGGGGTCTAAGAAATAAGCTGTGGGGATCTAAGGAGATTAGGCTGCTTTTCTGACTGAGAGAGGGGTGTAAGATCCAGCCTGAAGGCCCAGGCTCCCAGGGGTGGGGCTGGGGCTGGGCCAGTGCCCTCTCTTATACTCACATTCCAGCTCATTCTGCAACTGCTCCATTTCCACCTGAAGCTGCTTCCGGTAGAGAGGGAGGCGGCCAGTCAGCAGGTGTCTGGTTGCCGCTGCCCCACAAGGTGGCCACCATCTGGCCACCTGACTAAACAGCACCTATCCCAGCCTGAGTCAATAGCAATAGACACTGTGCTGCACTGTCCAGAGTGCCTACCGGCTGTACCTAGGCAGGGAAGCCAAGGCAAGCTCAGTGGGAGACTACAGACAGCCTCTGCAGCCTCCCATGCGGGCTGGAGGGTTTCGGGATACAGGCCTGGCCAGAGCCCGCTGCATGCTTCCTTACCAGGGGCTGGCTACCCACCAGGTTCTGAATGCCTCTTGCATAGTCTTCTAGGTGTCTGAGCTTCTCTTCCAGCTGGGCCTGTACCTGGGAGCTGATTGTTGTCATCCTGGACTGCAGGACAGAGGGACGGGTGAGAGATAAAGTCCTCTGGAGAATGTGTGGGCTGTCCTGAAGGGTCCACTCTGATTTTCTGGTCACTGTTCACTCAAGGGCTCTGGGATCTTAGCCGACAGCCCTCCATCCCTGGCGCCCTTACCTCCAGATGGCTCAGCAGAGCCCCCGACAACCTTCTGCAACTAGGAGGAGGCTCTGGTTAGCTGCCTGAAGGGTCAGGTGCCCCCCAGTGGCTGGGCGGGCTGCTCGCTGCTCAGGAGCAGAGCCTCTACCTCCAAGGCTCTCCCGTGGGCACACTCCTGTAGTATCACACTCTCTTCTCTGCCTCCTGGAGCCAGGAAGGGACCGAGGTTACATGCCTGCCTTCCCTGCCTGGCTACCACAGTACCTTACACAAAACGTTAAGATATTAGGGTTTAGGAGCCTTGAGTTTTACCATCTTAGTAAACCCGTCTCCTGGAATATTTGAAGCCCCACATCCACCTCTGGGATGGGTAGCCCAGCCAGATCCCCTCCCCCACCCCACCCCACCCCCTCCTCCCTGCAGCCTCACCTGACCTACCAAAGTCAGTTCAGGTGTTTACCCCAAATTTGGGGTGATTCTGTGCTTCTAAGCTCTCAACAGGATAGGAATAGGGATCCCCTGTCCTCCCTTGGACAAAGGTGGGGCCTAACCTAGCCAGCTGACTTGGGGACTGTCACCTTGCACTTACCTTCCCCATGGGCAGCAGGAGCCTGAAGACAGCGCAGGGCCCAGGACACCAACAGTCTTAGTTTTTCCTACTCCATGCTTCCTTCCAGCTGGACCGGGTTTTGGAAGCTAAGGTAGAGATGGGGCCCAGCAAGCTGAGCTGATGGTCCCTGGGCCTTGGAGCTTTGAACCAGATAACAGAGACCTGTGTGGGCCTGGCTGCTGGAGCTGCTCTGGTCTCTGGCATCTGCCTGCCCCAGGCTCAGGAAGGGCTGAAGCTGCATCAGTAGAGAAGGGACAGAGAAATGCCCATTCTTCCAGGGGGCACTGGCTTCCCTGCCTCCATCTCTGCTACATGGCTCAGAATCCCACCATGAGCAGAAAAGCATAGCAAAGCCCACACTGTAGATGAATTCCCAGTAACGCACTGTCCAGGAAACTTAGAGCTCAGGGTCTTGCTCAGTCCTTAAACAGATGCCATTGGTCTGGGGACCCCAGGCATCTCTCCTTAGACAGATGCTTTGGTCTAGGGACCCCAGACATCTCCCCTTAGACAGATGCCATTGGTCTGGGGACCCCAGGCATCTCTTCTCTGACAGTCCCAGGGCCCAAGTGTTTCTCCTATAGCCCAGGTCTTCTAAGTTCTCATGAAAATCACTGCAAAAACCTTAGCAAGTTCAAGGGCCCCACATGGGTCATGTGTGGTCATTGACTACCCAAATCCTTGTAAGCACTCCACCCTGAGGGAGGAGCAACAGGACAGATGGCTGTTGCATGAACTGGATCAATACCAAATGCTCCAAGGGTCCCAGGGGAAGAGAACCATTGAAAAAGATGAAGCGACTGGTAGAGGGTCTTGGAGAAGGGAACCACACCTGCCCTAGCCTACGGCCCTGTATTCTAGGCTAGATCCTGCAACCTTGAATAAGGCGCAGCTTGTAACTGTGAAATGACACGGCCCAGTGCTCAAAGCTCAGCAGAAATCACAGGTTCTCTTGAGTCTTAGGAGTTGAACTGCAACTATCAGTCTCTGATGTCTTTCCAGAGGTGGTAAAGGAAAGCTGAGGCCACAGTGGGTTAGAGTAGACCATGAATGTGACGTGCCACATTGCTAAGGGCAGTAAAAACTAAGGGCTGGGGCAAGGACTGTGGGCCAGTACCAAAGCCACGGTCAATCAGTAGCCACTTGTAGCAGTGACACTGGCCCGAAGACCCCACCTTCAGTTCAGTTTCAGCTAGTTCTGACCAGAGACAAGAACCCACAGGCCATGGGATAGCTGGGGCCTGTTCCTGCATATGTCCTTCCTCTGTTTCAGGGGCTAAGACTGCCTCTGCAGAGACCCCAGAGTAGAGTAAGGAGAGTTAAGGGTGGGGGGCACACATCTTGGGTACCTGCCAAGTGCTGGACCTCAGGCCTTACTCTCTGTCTCTGATTCCAGGAAGTTCTATCAAGCACCTGTTTACAAATGCTGAGGCAGAGCCTGGATGCAGGTTAAGAAGTGGCAGGCACAGAGACTCAGCATCTTAAATAGAAATGGCCATGGCCTCTTGGCATGACTCCATCTAGAAATGCTGTCTGGAACTAAAACCCAAGCAGTTGGGTGCACCTTTGAGGTGATTTATTTATTTATTTATTTATTTATTTATTTTATTTATTTATTTTATGTATATGAGTACTCCTTTGCTTTCTTCAGACACACCAGAAGAGGGCATCAGATCCCATTACAGATGGTTGTGAGCCACCATGTGGTTGCTGGGAATTGAACTCAGGACCTCTGGAAAAGCAATCAGTGCTCCTAACTGCTGAGCCACCTCTCCAGCCCGAGGTGATTTTTTTTTTAAAGTAAATCATTTAAAGTGGGAAGGTGCACTTTGTGTGTGTGTGTGTGTGTGTGTGTGTGTGTGTGTGTGTCTGTGTTTCTCTGAGTAGCCCTGGCTGTCTTGGACTTGATTATGTAGACCAGCCTGCCTCTGCCTAGAGGGCTTTTGTTACCACACTTGGCCTGGAAGACCCATGTTTAATCCAAATCTTTTGAGGAGGGAAGATCCACCCTTAATCTGGGCCACACCTTCTGCTGGCAGCCTAGATTAGGACACGGAAGCTATCACTTTGCCTCTGTGCCCTCATGCTCGCTGGCAAGTCTATTCCTTCACTGGCGTCAGAGTCTACGTCCTGAAGACCAGCTGAAACATCCAGCCCTGTGGGCTGAGCAGCTTTTGGGTATTCCATTCTTAGAAAGCCATTGTTGGACTAGCAGGACCACAGGCTGTAAGCCATGCTAATCAATCAATCTCTCTCTCTCTCTCTCTCTCTCTCTCTCTCTCTCTCTCTCTCTCTCCCCATTCTATTGGTTTTGTTCCTCTAGAGAGCCCCTAGTGGTACATTGACTTGTCACATTTGAGGAATATAGAAGCCATCTCTTGGTTATAGGGAGAGAAGGGCCATGGAGTGATAGGTGGGCCTGGACAGAGCCCTAGATTCAGTAAGTCTCCCCAGAAAGGAAGTCTTGAACTATCAGAATGTAGACATAAAGTTCCACAAATGACCACTAGGTGGCATGGTTGCCCAAGCAGTGGGGCTCCTGGCATGGAAACTGAGAAATTGGACGTGCACCTCCAGCTGCCCGGAGAAGTCCGGTGCATTAGACTGGCTGTGGTTGTGGAGGGTTAGGCTAAAGTGCAGGCCCTGGTTG
This sequence comes from Grammomys surdaster, assembly GCF_004785775.1. Lineage (NCBI taxonomy): Eukaryota > Metazoa > Chordata > Mammalia > Rodentia > Muridae > Grammomys > Grammomys surdaster. The sequence goes on along the minus strand of NW_021604753.1, from coordinate 3,333,223 downwards.
GGGTTCAGGGCAAGACCCAGCCAATATTGAGAACCCAGCAGTAGTGCACCCTGGTCCAGATTGTGCTCCCCAGAAAATGAGAGGGCCTGAGGGAAGACAGCAGAGGTTCCCGAGGTCAGGAGACACAGAGGAAATGGCTTGGTTCCCACTGGACCCGGGCCCAGGCTGTGATCCCTCCCACCTGGATTGCTGTAGCAGGCTGTGGGGGTGGCAGGCTCTACTGCCTCACCCATAACTCTTGTCCAACAAAGCTCCGGTAAACATGGAAGCACACCCTGTGCAGGTGCTTGCTTGTGTATGATCTGTACATGGTGCCCTGAGGCCACTTGTAAGCCCTGTTCCCATCCTTCCCAGCATCCCCAGGTTCTAATCATACAACTTAGGTCTTCCCTGTTTCCCTCCACTCCCAAACAGCTCTCGAGGAGAGCAACACCTGCCTTGCCTCCCACTCACCCAGAGTCACAGTGGGGTGAGCGAGAGTGACACGGGACGTGATGGCTTACTAAATTTTAAATACTCTTCCTGGCCTGGGCAGAAGAGTCTGTGGCCCTGGGAGGGAGGGATGGGGAGGTGGGTAGATAAATGGGTGGGTGGGTGGGAGTAGGTGGGTGGGTAGATGGATAGGTAGTAGGAGGGTGTGGTGGGAAGGGATGAAGGTAGATGTGGGTGGGTGGGTGGGTGGAAGGACAGGAAAGGATAAGATATAGATGGGTAGGAGGGCCTGGGAATGGTAGGAGACTCAGACAACAGGCCCAGGGTAGTGGCAGTAAAGGGTCCCATGTACCTCTCAGCACCGGTTGTGGTGACACCCGTAGTGACACATTCCTGTCACATCCTCTGGAATATCATGAGCACCCCTACATATGTCTTCTTTATCTCACTGAGGGAAGACAGGTGCCATGCAGATGGTGGGCATAGAACCACCGTGACAGCTCTGTCTGGTTTGGTCATACCCTGCCTTACCCAGGTGCTAGCCCCTCCTCAGGGCCCTCGGTTCTCCTGCACCCAGTCCTTCTCACCAGACTCACCCTGGGCACGTTGCAAAGCCCCAGGTGGAGAGGATGGTGTAACTTGTACACGTAGTCAGTCTCTACTGTGCCCTGGAAGCTGTGCCGGGCACAGGGCCCGAGAGGATGTGCTCAAGCGTGGCCTCTGTGTGGGCCTTGTCCCACTTGGGCGGCTGATGCTTCTGGAATGGTGTGTTGTGATGTGGGTGTGTTTCACATACAAGAGAGTGTCCACATCACCCGCCAGTGATGGTCAACCACACAGGGGCCAGGGGCCTACAACCCTAGCCTCAGCACCTCAGTGTCTCAGAAGCCCAGGGGTGGGGTGCAGAGGGCTGAGGGTGGTACTTGGGATGAGGCAGAATAATCTGTGTGGCTAGGGGATACCCCACCAGCAGAAGAAATCCATTAGGACCACTGGAGGAAAACCAGGGCACCTGTGCTGTGATTTCTGATACCTGGTTAGAAGTCAGAGGGTAAAACTCCTACTGTTTCTACCCCCTACCTTGGGAAATTATGTACCTCTAATGGGTAGCAAAGACCAGGCTGTCTTGGTCATTCCCAGACCCTCGGTCAAGGTAGGACTGGATGTGGGCCCAGACGACACTGCGCTCTGACCTAAGCTCACTGTGCATCTGTAATTCACCTTGCAGGTTGGCCTCACAGGGACTCCAGCCTGCAGCAGAGCCTCAATGTCATGCTGGCTGTGCCCCCATAGCTCCAGACATCCCCCCTGGAGCCAGTAGTTTACAGCGTAGTTGATGGATATAGGCCTGTTGAGATATCTGCAGAGTGCACAAAGCTGGCCGCGCTATCACGGGCATCCATGGAGACCCGTAGAGACACGGCAAGCGTAGATCATCCCAAGCTGGCCATACTCCAAAGCCTCAGGGATTTCAGAATCACAGGATGGAAAGAGCAGGCCTGACTTCAAACATTCCCTTGAGTGAAATGGGGTACAGAGAGTGGCCTGGGGAGGGCACAGGCACAACAGCCAGACTAAGGCCTGGGAAGGCAGAGCTGTCCTATTGGTGGGAGTGAGCCCACAAACCTAGGGCTGCTTAGCTCCTGCACCAGTTCTTGTTAATAAAGTTTTATTAGAATATGGCTCTGCTTCTTCATCAGCCACTGCCAATGGCTGCTATGGACTGGGAGAGTCCATGGCCTAAGCATGCCCCCCACCTGTGCTGCCTCTCTCCATGGTTTCTTTACGTAGTCCTGGCTGTCCTAGAGCCTGATTGGAGACCAGGCTGGCCTTGAACTCACCGAGATCCACCTGCCTCTGCCTACCACGTGCTGGGATTAAAGGTGTGCGTTCTCCTCTGCAGAGAAGCCGGCTGCCTTTGCTGTAGCACACTGATCCTTCCTGTACAGTCTTCAGCTGTCTCAGGCCTTAGGTAAAACCTCTACCTCCCGTTACTGAAAAAGATGAGGGTTGGGGTTAAGGTGGCATCCGGGCCACGCCTGTCTGTAGTGTTGGCTGTGGACCAGAGTTGTGGTGTTACTCAAGCACACACAGTCTCAGGCTGTCCCAATCCTGCCAGACCAGATTCACATTTTAAAAACAATTATTTTAAGTATATGGATGTTTTGTTTGCATGCACATCTGTGCATCACATACATGCAGTGCCTGGGGACAGAAGAGAGAGCTATTCTTTACCATTGAACCAATTCCCCTGCCTCAGACTCACACTCTTAAAAAAACAGTCCCAGAGGGCTGAGTACAATGGCACAAGGCTTTAATCCCAGCAGTCAGTAGGCAGAGGCTGGTAGATCTCTGAGTGTGAGGCCAGCCTGGTCTACAGAGAGTTTCAGGATATCCAGGGCTACACAGAGAAACCCTGTCTTAGAAAAACAAACAACAACAACTGTGGGACCCTGAAAGGATGGCTTGGTTTCTGGTAGAGCACTGGCTTAGAGATGGCCAGAGACCCAACAGGCGTCCATGCTTGCGAGGGACGGCACATATCTCACCATGCTCCCAGACCCCAGGCTCCTGACACACGGCCAAAGACCTTCATTGATCCACGCCTTTCAGTCACATATGGCAACGCCCTACCTGCCTCTCCACAGGTGACTACAGGCCTCAGCCTCTGGAGATCTCCATATTAATGAGATACCTAAAGGCCAGAGGGCATAGCCAATTAAGCATTCCTTCCCAGACCCTCCTCCTTACAAACAGTATTTAACCAAAGGCCCACCCTGGGGGTTCGGGGGTACAGCTAGATTCATCTACCTCTCTGCCATGACAATAAACCCTTGAAAACCATGGACTTCCTCGTGTCTTTGGGGCCTGCCATGGAGAACCATGGAGGGGGCCTCCAAGTATTGAGCTGACACTTACTCTCCCATGGAGGGCTTCTCTACATTCCAGCCATGGAGGCTGCCAATTCAAGCAAGCTAGCCAGCAGCCGGCACAGCCAAGCGAGTGCAGTAACCACGAGTCTCCTTCCCGAGGGGCGCTCTCAGGGCTTCCTTCTCTCTCATTCCTCTGTTCTTCCACAGCCCCCAGCAGCATCTGGGAGCCCAAGATAGATAACACAGGCCTCTGGGTCCACTCAGGAGCCCTGCCCCCACAGAACTTCAGACTGAGATCTCGCCACACCCGGGTGGAGCCCTGAGCGGCTTCTCACAGCCCAGCATGTGCCCGATGCCACGTAGAGGGAACTCGGTCAAATTTCCGTGCTTCTGCTCCCCAGAGCTGTGGTTCTAGCTGCCTGGGGCAGCAGACATTCGGGAACCACAACTCTGCCCAACAGGACCCACACCACCACGCAAACAACAACAAAAACAAAACACAAAACCACAGTCCTGGATGATGTTTGGCCTGTGGGCACATGGCAAGCTTAGACAGAGGGATATTTATACTGGAGTGACAAAGGAAGCTCTGCTCTGCTAGCTCCCACAGGAAGCCTTGTCAGTTCACTGGGTACCACAGGAAGCCCCACATGCTCCTGATCCCACACTGCTACCCCAGCTTCTGAGGCCTCAAGTTGGACCAGCTCTGCTGGATGGACCCCATCCCGGGCTGTCTGCCAGGCCCCTGCAGACAGGGGACCTGGTCAGGTAGAGTGGTATGTGCAGGAACAGAGGCACCTCTGTACCTCATGTCTCAGGTATCCCTCAGAGTCATGCTCAGTGGAGCAAACCCCTACAGCCTGGCTAGTGAAGTAGCCAGCCAGGGAAAGCAGAACTAGTGGGACCCTGGAGCCTGCCTGACTCATGGTGCTCACAGAGCACCCGCCACGACCCTGGCCGCCATGGCCTAGGCTGACAAGACATCTGACTGCAGAAGGGATAGTTCATGGACCACCAAGAGGAACGAAAGACCTCTGGAGCTGAGACCAGTGCATGTCACAGGGAGTAAGGGGCACTGGGGACAAGCATCACAAAGGTCCATTCAGCCATGGTTTCAGTCCCAGACTATATTGGCAGTAACCCCCAGTGTGAGGCAGTGTTAGACCCTGGTGGGGTCTAACTCTTCCCAGGTCAGACCCTGGTACCTGGAAAGGCCACTTTTCAGTGTTCTCTTGGCACAGCCCTAACACCCTGGCAGGCGAGCTGTCCCCACTGCAGTAGACCTGTGGAGAGAGCACATGAGAGAGAAGTAGTTGTTTCTTCCCGACCTGACCCAAAGAAAGATCTGTGTGTTCTGACACTCATATCTACTGCCTCGTGGGAAGGCCACCATGGGCAAACCATTCCTACAGACGGATTGCACAGCCAGAACAGCTGCTCCTGCAGGGTCTTTATGGGCTAGGTTCTAGAAGGTTCCTCATCTGAGCCTGCTCAGGAGGCAGTGATTGTCAACAGCTCATGTGGCAGATGAGGAAACAGGCATAGAACTCCACATGCTCTGGATGATTTGACCAGCCCTGTGACAGGCACAAACATGACTCTACCTCTGTGTGTGTGTGTTTTGGGATGGGGCTCATACAAGCTAGGCAAGCATTCTATCACTGAGCCACAACTTTAGTTTTTCTTCTTGAGACATGGTCTCACTAAGTTGCCCAAGCTGGCTTTGAACTTGCAATCCTCCTGCCTCAGCCTCTCTAAACCTGGCTCCACTCCTCACATCATATGAGTGACAGTGGGTGACTGTGGGTAGCTTCCTTGTGATAGTTGCTAGCAACTGTCAACCTCACAAGATTTAGAGTCAGCAAAGAGATAAGCATCTGGGCATGTCCCTGAGGGATTTTTCAGCTTAGGCTGGGGTGGGAGGATCCATCTAAATTTGGGCAGTGGCATTCCCTAGACTCTGCTCTATATTGACTAAAATGAAAGTGAGCTGGGCATCAGCATTTGTCCCTCTCTGCTTCTTGGCTGCAGATGCAGTATGGCCAGCTGCCTCATGCTCCCGCCTCCATGCCTTCCCCACCCCTGCACTGTGCCCTAAACTGTAAGGCAAAGCAACACTCCCTCATGCTCCTCTTGTGTGCTGTTGTACCCAGCAGCAAGAAAAGCAACCATTCACTTGTTGAGCCTGCGAGGTCCCTTGGTTATTGCCACATTGGCCCAGCCCTCTCCTCACCCTCCTGGATGTACCCATGGCCATATATGGAGAAGGGGAGGTCCCGGTGCCCGTGGCTGGGCACAGTGGGACCTGATGAATCAAGGCCACCGTCAAGGTGGCAGCTCGCACTCCATAGTGCCATCTGGGCTGAGCGGTTGGAAGACTTCTGAGCACCTGTCACTCGTATCTCAGCCTTGGAGGGGATTCCTACAGGTGAGACCCAAGAACAGGTGGCAGTAAATAGCAGAGGCCGTCCAAAGGGCCCATTCCAGCCTTTGTGTCAGAGTGGAAGCTAGACTCTCAAGGGACTCCTGGAGTCCAGCTGTCCTCGAAGATGCCGGCGTTTCACATACAACTTTTCCCGTCTCTCAGAAGTGGTAATTTCATCTGGTCCAAGCACCCACAGCAATTCCTATCCATATCCAGGGTCAGACCTTTGTCCCCATAGACTGCCTGCTACCAAGTAAAAGGCCCAAGTCTTCAAACAAGGCACCGGGGTTGGCAGTGTATCTCTCCGTTGCAGAGACTCTCCAGGCATCTGAGAAATGGCCTGAGGAACTAGGGCCTGAGGTCTGATCTGTCAAGCACAGGCCACAGAAAGGCTAAAGCTTTGGGCTCCAGGCATCCCTTTCACTCTTGCTCTTAGTTCTAGGATTTCAGAGTTTAGGAGAAGCCTCTCAGCTGAAAAAACCCTCCTACCTGCATCACGCAGAGTGCTGGAGTTGGAAGTCAGTTTACCTGGAAGCTGACTATGCCCAGGATCACGGGTGCAGGTCTCATTCAGGGACAGGCTGGTCACGTCCCCATGGATGCTGGCCTGGCCCCAGAGGGCTCTGGGGTAGGTCTGCCACTGCCCTCTCAGCTGGAGCTTTCCTGGAAAGCGCTGACTACAGTTCTGGGTGCAGATGCAGCCTATGGTGTGCAAGCTGCTGTTCCCTGTCTCCTCACGACTGTCCTGCAGAAGGAAGCTCAGCATGGCCAAGTCAGTGGCCACCTTAACAGAGCCTGGGGAAGGGAGAAGGAAGGAACAAGGTACTGGGTGGGACGTTGCTGGACCTATGGTGCTGTGATGGCAACACTGTGGCATGAACTGTGGTAGTCCAGCTCCTTTCACGGTGCTCCAGAGCCACACGAACTAGTTTAAAGGCCACCAGCCTGGTGAAGGATGTGCTGACTCCCGCGCTCCATTCCCACTACAGGCCCTCTGTGCTGGCCCAGTGGATCATGAGGAACGTGTCACCAAGGAAGCTCTGAGGGACCCGATCTGGAGTTGCAGGGCTTGGAAAGAGGCTCTGAGGGCCTCATCCATGTTTCCAGCTTGGCTTTATCTCAGGGCCCACATCTCCTGACACAACTTTCTCACAGAATGTTCCAGCATCTGTTCTGAGGGAGTCCATCTCTACTGTCTAGTTGACAGGGTCTGGAATCCCTTAGGAGACACACCTCAGAGCATGTCCGTGAGGGCTCTCCCGGCTGGGTAAACTGAGGTGGGAAGAGCCACCCTAAGTGAGGCAGCACCGTCCCTTGGGCCCTAAACTAAATAACAAGGAGGCTCCTTGTGGGACTGTAGAATCCTGGGTGTTTGGCCACGCCCCCAGAACCCAGAGACCTGATACGATGTCCCCTTGCTAGGTCACATAAGACAGGAGACTAACAGGTCCCTGCCTCAAAATTTACGTATTACCTGATGCCCCACCCGCTTCCAATATATAAACAAACTCCTTCTAACACGTTTGGGGAGAGCTCTTTACCATCCAAACCCACCACCGTGTCAATAAATCTGGACGTGTTTAACTCCACATGTCTCTTGAAATCCGGACTCCTTGTGTAAGTCAAGACTCGCACACATCCCTGTCCACGAGGGGCGGGGGAGGGAGAGAAGCCTTTCACCCGCCCCGGCACTCTCTACACTCTAGCTAGCGTGGCTGCCCAGGGTGACTGAGCAGCGCGCCCTGGGACCGCGGCTCAGCCGCCGCCCACAACCTGCACCCCCGCCCGCGACCCACGCGTGGGCGGTGCACAACAGCTCCTGACTGGATGCAGTGTGACCAGCTGCCCCCTCATGCACCTGCTGCCATGATACTGTGACTTCAAACCGTTACCCAGTGCATTTCCTTCCTTAAATTGCTTTTGTTGGGTATTTTGATGCAGCAATGAGAAAGGTAACTAAGACATATATACTACAAAATGTGATCCTTAATCTCTATCCCAAATAGATGGATAGCAAGAGTCAAGTGCCATGAGAATCTTGAAAATCGAATGCCAGCTAATCGGGTCGCAGCCTGGGAATGACCTATGCGTAGTTAGCTGACGTGTTTGACAAAGGTCCAAAGGAAATTCAGATGAGACCAGAAAGACTTTCCAGTAAATGGTGTTGGAGTAATTCAATATTTAAATAGATTTGTTCTTGCTATTACTAAGTTAAATAAAAGTAGGCTGGGAGTGGGGCTCATTTGGTAGGATGCCTGCCTTCCTTGCATCTGTGAAGTCATGGTTTCCCTCCCTGGAACTACATAAACTAGGTGTAAACAACTAAAATAAAGACTTCTGTAGTAAGTTGGGCAGTGGTGATGCACACTTTTAATCTCAGCACTTGGGAAGCAGAGGCAGGTGGATCTCTATGAGTTGGAGGCCAGCCTGGTCTACAGAGCAAGTTCCAGGACAGCCAGGGTTACACAGAGAAACCTTATTTCTTTTTCTTTTCTTTCATTCTTTCTTTTCTTTTTATTTTATTTTATTTTGGATTTTTGAGAGAAACCTTATTTCTAAAAAATAAAATAAAATTAAATTAAATTAAAATAAAATTGGAGGCAGGGTGCATGCCACAATGCTACGGTACAGACGTGAGGATCAGGGGACAGCTTGCAGCAGTCAGCTCTCACCGCCCACAATATGGGTTGTGGGGCTCATACCCAGTTCTGTTGGTCTGGGCGGCAAACACATCTTGACTGGCTGGGCCATCTCTCTGGCTGGTAAGTAGTCCTCATCTGTTCTGGACAGTATCCCTGCAAAGCTCTGTGCCCCCCTCGGTGGCAGATGATGTGTTCACGCAGATATTAGAGGCTTTAGCAAGTCCTGCACGAGGAAGCCTCTGCATCTCAGTAGAAGTCAGTCTACCCTGGTGTTCATGCGAAGCAGTCACCTGAGATGGGCACTGTGTTGGCCATTCTTGGTTGTCAGTCGACTACATCTAGGATTAACTAAAACCCAAGGGGCTAGGCACAGCTGTGAGGGATTTTTCTTAATTAAATCATTTGAGTGGGAAGACCCACCTCTAAGCCGGATCTTTTGAGGTGGGAAGATCCACTTTCCATCTGGGCCACACACTCTGCTGGCAGTCTAGTCTAGGATGTGGCAGAAGGAAACACTCTTTGCCTGCTTGCCTTCACTCTGAATGGCAAGTGCATTCCATCACTGGCATGAGAGCTTACTTAAGATTATGGCATTTACTGAGGATCAGCAGAGACATCCAAACTCATGGACTGAACGATTACTGGATTCTTGGACCTTCTGTTGGTAGATACCCATTGTTAGACTAGCTGCACCACAGTCTGTAAGCCACTCTATTAAAAAGTTCGTTTTACATATCCATTCTATAGGTTCTGTCCCGAGAGAACCCCGACTGCTACAGTGTTGCTTAGCTCTCACCTCTGAACGTCGTCTTCTGCTTTAGCACACCCCTGAGGCTCAGGACCCAGGGCACTTTTGTCCAGCCAGCTATTGAGTGCTGGCTGGGCAAGGGTCCACAGCCTCAGGACCCAGCCTCCTCGTCTCTCCTCAGGTGTCCTGAGGAGCAGCTGAGCTGAGTCCTGGTCCAGCAGCACCCTGGAAAACAGCTGGATCCTAAGAGGAAAGTGATGGGTCTCCTGCAGGCTCACATGTCTGAACACTTAGTCGCCAGCAGGAGGTGCTGTTTAGGGAGGGCTGTGGAGACCTTGGTAGGTGGAACCTTGGTGAAGGAAGTGGGTTGCTAAGGGGTGGGCCTTAAAGTTTATAGCCTTACTCCACTTCCTGCCTGCTCTCTGCTGCCCGTCCACCCGGTTGTAAGTGAGCTGCTTCACACTCCGGCCAGGGCTTTGGGCTGCTCCCTCTGTGATGAATTGTACCCTCAAACAGTGAGCCAGTGTGAGCTAAAATAACTACCTCCTAAGCTGCTTCTCCCAACTGTTTTGCTCCAGGACTAGGAAAAGTAACATAGCTAATGTAAATGGGCCCCTCTGGACTAGACCCCAAGAAGCCCCTGTTCCTGGAAGCCCCCATGGAGAATCACTGCAGCATTGCTCTACCAGAGCTTCACACATTGGGAGCAGGGAAGTTGGGCACCCACATCACAGGCTTTGGAGTCAGGCAAGCCTGGGTTTAAAAAAAGGGGGTGCCACTTTAGCTGTGTGGTCTTTGATGTGAAACAACGTCTCTGACCTTCTTTCTCTCCTGTCCAATAAGGAATCAGACAGAAATACTAACCCAGTCAGGTACTAACCCTTGTGGGACCCGTCTTCACACAGAAGGCCATTTCCCCATGTTCCTTTGCAAGGGGACCTTACCGCTCCCCCTAGTAAGAGATAAGCAGGACAGGTGTTGGGATGTGGGTTTGATTGACAGAGTGGATGATAGGCTGCAGTCTGATAGTCCCCAGCATCCATCTGGCCGAATGGTGGGTGAGATGGGAGCGGAATGTGCAGGGCTTCGGGCAAACAGTATGTTTGCTCCACTGCGTCAGGGCTTCTGGCCATGCACCAATCGTAATGACACACTGCCCCCCACACAGTTACTGCCAAGTGCCTTATCAGACTCCTCACAGGAGCCCCGTGAAACGAACCATTTCAAACAGCAGTAATTGGCCCGGAACTCATGTTTCTGCTTATGTTGAGAGTGTCCATTCTGTGGGGTAGATTTTAGCTAAATGAACTTGGGACTATTTATGGGCTGGATCCTGGCCCCTCAACAGCTTCTGTCATGGTGACAGATAGGAGAAGTGCACTCTTGAAGCCTGATGTTAAGCTTACTCTGCCGGGGCAGAGGACACAGCTCTTACCCTCACGGTGAGTTCTGTATGGCGGGCGCTGTGGGACGTATTTCTTTGCGTATGGACAGAGCGAGCTATGTTCTCCCCAGTGTGCAGGTGCACAGCTATGTGGACTGTGTGTTTCTTTATGGCTTGTGTGTCATTACAAATACCATCATTGCTTGGTTTCTACCTTTTGCCTTGGAAGCTCAGAGCCAATCTCCAGTGCATCACCAGGAAGCACACAGAGTCCTTTGGCATGCGTGTTCCTACCCACACCTCCGTAAGCGCAGGTCACCATGAGCACAGCTCCCTTTCTTTGCCGGTTGCCCCTCGTGTTTTATTTGTTAACCTAGAACAAGACTGGTAAGCGACCGGTTTCCTGCCATTGCTTTTACAATCATGTTTTCCTGACACATGACTCTTCCCCTCATTTCTCAGTAGCTTCTGCTGCCCTGTTCTCAGCATGACGTTGTCACCATAAGGCCCCAAAGCTCGAGAGGTCATCATTCAGTCCTCTACTGAGATCCCACCAGCTTCTGACCTAGAACAGGTTTTGTCATGGTGACAGATGACAGATGTGTACTCATGTTTAAATAACCTGCCTCAAATCAGCATGGTGACACCTTTAATCCTAGCACTTGGGAGGCAGAAATGGATGGACCTATGCGAGTTTGAAGCTAGCCTGGTCTACACAGTGAGTTCCAGGACAGCCAGGGATATGCAGTGAAACCCTGTTTCTTTTTTTTTTTTTTGGTTTGGTTTTTCGAGACAGGGTTTCTCTGTGTAGTCCTGGCTGTCCTGGAACTCACTCTGCAGACCAGGCTGGCCTCGAACTCTCGAACTCAGAGATCCGCCTGCCTCTGCCTCCCAAGTGCTGGGATTAAAGGCGTGCGCCACCACCGCCCGGCTTTTTTTTCTTTTTTCTTTTTTTTTTTTTTTTTTAAATTTATTTATTTATTTATTTTATGAGTACACTGTCGCTGTCTTCGGACACACCAGAATAGGGCATCCAATCTCATTACGGATGGTTGTGAGCCACCATGTGGTTGCTGGGATTTGAACTCATGACCTGTGGAAGAGCAGTCAGTGCTCTTAACCGCTGAGCCATCTCTCCAGCCCGAAACCCTGTTTCAAATTAATAATAATAATATTAACAACAACAACAACAACAATTTGCCTCAACTCTTTATAGATGCAGATTAGGGTGTACAGCTGGTGGGTGGGAGTCCTGGGAGCCAGAAGGACGGAATAACGGTCCTGAGTCTGACCCAGCCCCAGCTTATCAACAGCATGGCATCCTGGGTGTTTTACCAATGGTCAGAGAGGAGAGAGACAGGAACTGGGCAGTCTCTGTGACTATCTGGTAACTTGTTTTGTTCTTTGGGGAAAGAGATCATTTGAGATATGCTTTCTGTGGCCCTGCCTAGACTCAAACCCACAATTCTCCTGCCTTAGTTTCCTGGCACATGAGTGAATATGTGAGAAGCTAACCTACCCCCTGTTCTCTCAGTACCTTGGTATCAAGGATGTTATACCAGGGCTGAACCAGGTGGTCTTGGGGATACAGGGGCCTGCAGGGATGGTTTCGCTCAGGCAAGACACTAGCCTTGGTCTCTGGAGGTCTTTTGAAGGTCTTGTCAAGGCACACAGGGACAATTACCTTGCTGGGGTGACCTTGGAGGACAGCTGTAGCTGTAGGGCTCTGGGGGTGCTGAAGACAGCCTGCTGGAGGGAGAGCCTCATGTTCCAACCCCCCTGGTTCTTTCTAATTTGCTTGTTGGTGCCCACCTCTAAAAGAAGCAGCTCGTGGCCAGATACATGCACAGACAGGGACATGGCCTCTCTGCATTCCTTGTGACGTCCTGTGGCAGCCTGCACATACAGGGAGGTGGGGAAAGCAGGAAAGGATGAAGGGTCAATGGAAGCTTAGGTGAGATGGCCTTACTCTGAGAATCACTCCAGCCCAGGTCAATGTCCCCAACCCCAGCTCCTGACGGGATTCAAGTCCTAGCTGATCCTTAGCTACACGTGCCTGCCATCCAGCATTTAAGAGGCCAAGGGAAGAGGATCATGAGTTCAAAGACCCCTAGACTATAAAGGGAGACATGGCCTCAAAAAGAGAAACACGTGAAGAGGAAGGAGGACCTGAGCTCCCATGTGTAGCTGTGACCAGGAGCTTCCAGAAGCTACCTCAGTCTCCTCTAACTGCGCCCTGCTCCCCAGGGGTCCTGCAGGCTGTATAGTCCCACCCCATCTGTATGGCACTGTATGGACAAAACTTGGTTCTTAAACCCAATAGAGTGGCACACACCTATAATCCCAGCACCCGACTGAGGCAGGACAGGGTGAAGCTGAGCCCAAGGCCCTAAAGCTGTTGGGCAGCACTGCTGGGAGCCACATTTCAGTTTATGTCTTTTTCCTCCACTTCCTCCTCCTTTTCTTCCTTCTCCTCCTCCTCCTCCTCCTTCTTCTCTCTCCCCCCCCCCCCTCTCTGAGGCAGGGTTTCTCAGTGTAGTCCTGGCTGTCATGGAACTCACTCTGTAGACCAGGCTGGCCTTGAACTCACAGACATCTGCCTGGCTCTGCCTCCTGAGTGTTGGGATTAAAGTCATGCACCTCTACCGACTGGCTTAATTTTATATTTTCAATTTGTGCAGTTTTCACATCTAGAAGTCTTTTTGGGTTCCTTTGTTGTAATATAGAGTGAAATTTGACAGTGTTTGACCCCCACACTGGGTCAAATACTACCCTGTGTCCAAAAGGTCCTTTCCAAAGTACTCTGGCTTTCCCTAGACACAAACACGGGACAAGGTTAGGAGGTAAATTCAGTTCTCATCATCGCTAAGGGAGAGACACAAGCCTTCATCCCTGGAGTTTAAGACTGCTTGGCCCAGGTGGTGACTGAAGGCTTCCTGCTCTCTGGCCCTGATCCTGCAGGGGCTGCTCCTACGAGCTCAGGGGACGCGGAGCTGGGAGTTGGCAGCCTGTGAGAAGATGGCTAAACCCAAAATGGATGAGGTCACCAGAGCAGGAGGGAGGAGCTCCGAGGGCCAAACGAACCCTGAGTAAGTGCATTTGAGCCATGGATTTTCCTTTGTAGAGGCCAACACCACAGCTCCAAGACCTCCCTCCATCCCTTCCCCCTCCCCATCTTCCTATGAGCTAGTGATGAGGCAGAACCTGGTAGGCAGTTCAAGGTCATCTCAAGAGCAATGCTCATCCTGTAAGCTGAGCAGGAAGGTAAGGCTGTCTGGAGGTCAGAGTTGCAAAGAAAATGCTAAGTGGGAACTTGATTTGTTCAGTTGGACCAAGACCTATTGGATTATGGGAGGGAGGAGAGGGATGAACTTCTGTCATCCTCAGTAAAGGGTTGGAGAGCTGGTGTTGGGGTGCCCCTGGCTCCCCAGCTGTTATACCCTGACTTGTCACCTTGTTGAACCTCACACTATTCTGCTGGATTGGTGTTACCAACCCCATTTCCCAGCTGGCAAAACTGAGGCTCAGAGGCATTAAGTGATTTATTTACCTAAGATCACATAGCTAGTGAGCATAGGACTGGGAACTGAACTTGAATGAGTAGTAAGCTGGGCACCCACTGGCTTCAGAACTCCTTGGAGATGGAGGCAGTCTAAGTCACCCACACCACCCATCTCCCAGCAGAGGCTGGAATAAGGTAGACACATGGTGTGCACATGGGAATGAATGAATGCAGATATATATCCACAGCAGCTACCCTAGGGTTCATGGTTCATTCATGGTTTTCCTCCAAGACACAAAGCTAAACTACATTTCCCAGCCTTCCTTGCAGCCAGGTGGGGTTTCCCATGAGTTCTGGCCAGGGATGTCGGCTGGAGTGACAGTGCAGCTGAAAGGCCTGGCCCTCAGAAATACCTCATGGCTTTCTCCACCCTCTCTACCATCTGCTAGGATGCTTGGGTAGGCACACAGGGCAAGGCTACTCTGGGCTGCTGTGTGGGTGTGTGGGCCAGGTTCCTCTGGATTGCAGTGTGGGTGTGTAGGGATTACAGGTGTGCACCACCATGTCACGTTTGTACTGTGCTTGGAATGGATCCCAGGGCTTTGTGCACGCTAGGGAAGTGTCCTACCAACTGAGCCACAGCCCTAGCTTATTAAGTGGATTATTAAGACTCTTTTCCTTCACAAGGGGTCAAAGTCCTGCCTCTGACCTGGGACGTAGCACTGTGGGATGTAGCTTGTGCATCTATGATGGAGTCAAATGGCTTCTTGTTGACACCATGTGAGGTCAAAGCTACCATTCAAGCGGAGAGTCTGGGGAAAGAGCCAGGAGGCATCACACCCTTTGCTCCTGAAGGTGGCCCGCTCAGCTCCCCAAGCACACATGAGCTGAGCTCTGTCCCCTGATCCACACTGTGGAAGGAGAAAACTGATACCTTCAAGTTGTTCTCTGACCTCTCCACATGCACAAGGGTGCACTAGCGTGTTCGTATATATGGTAACTAGAATGTTTAATGTTTAAAAGGAAAGCACTCACATAACCAGCCTAAATAGTCTCAGGCTGCAGCTAAGGATGACCTTGTAACCCTGATCTTCCTGCCTCACCTCCCCAGTGCTGGGGTTACAGTGTGCACCCCATAGCAGACTCTCAGGCTCCCCTGGCAGACACTAGCTAACATTTGCCCAGCCTGGGGACACTTACCTGGTTGGAATGGGTAGCAACCAGAGTCACGCTATGCTGGATCCCTCCATCCTGAGAACTGTCCTGGTGTAAACCCTTCAGATGCAGAACGACTTCCTGGTTGACTTTTACTGTAGCATTGACCTCACTGTTCTTAGCCTGAGTGTGTAAGAAGGTGTGCAAAGAAGTCACCATCGTGTCGGATGCAACAGAAGCCATGGCAGATTCTAGAGATCAAAAGCAAGTGGCCCAGAGATGGATGTCCAAAGTGTAGTCTGGTCTCTTGCATTCATGGAAGGAGAAGTGAAGCCAGGTACATGCTGGGCCTTCCAGCAGGGCAGCATCAATGCGCTTAGCTAGAGGTGCTGGGTGGGCTCGATGGAAGCAATGTTAAGTAAGACTCTCCCCACAAACTAGGGCTCAGCCAATCAGTCTTCTTCAGTGCTAGCTTCTGAGCACTCAGATGCCAACACATGGTAGGTACTTAATAAATGTGATACCACTATTTCTAGCCTGAGATGTCAAGGCCAAAGTGGGAGAGTGGCACAGAATGGGAGAAAGGCACATAGTAGGAGAGCAACAGGGTTGTATCTTAATCCTTGGAGCCTTAAGCCACACTGCATTCTGGGCAAAGATGATTTAGGGATCTCGAGGTGGGAAGAGGCTCTGAGGTTTCCATCTTCATCTGAATAAGGACCTATGAGTGGACAATAGGAGAGTCATAGTCATACAGAGAGAGTGGTAAACACTCTGCAGGCTTAGGAAGAACCAAACAGCAAGATGGTCTCCAGATGCTTCTTCTCAGAGCATCTCTGCAAGGAGCTCAGTGGTGCTGGATCACTGTCTTAATCCAAGGAGATTCCTTTGCAGTTCTGAGCTCAGGGACTGAAAGACACATGTTTTAATTCGCTACACTGGGGGCAGTATGTATGTAACCCAACAAGAGGAAACACAATAATCAATTATTCACTCAACAACCACTAGGCGGCTGCTGGAAGACAACTGACCCCATAGCTGCTTGATTTCTTGTCTTCCTGCCTGTATTAATGGAGAACTCTGACGGTTGACTCTAAGATACAACCAAACATGGTTTCTTGGAATCGATGGAAGGAAAGGAAGCAGCCAGGGAGGAAAATGTGTGTGACAAAAATGTCTGTTCTTTGTTGTAGTGTTGGACCAGAGCCCAGAGCCTAGGCAGTGGTTCTGCCACAGTTGCCTCCCCACCAAGGCATAGCGCTGGGCAGAGAAGAGATCAGAAGGACTGTAAATGGAGGCCTCTCCAGCCCCTGCTCCTGGTCATATGTTCTCAGCTGGGATTTGAGACTAAGTGGGGGCCAGACCTTCTGACTTTTCTTTTTCCTATAAACAGCAGAAACCCAGGATTTGTCTAAGTCTTCCAGGTCCCAGAGAAGGCAGGCTATGAAAGCACACGTGTGGCTGGAGCATCACTTGGCAATCTCTAGCTGAGGAAGCCATAAAAGCCACTGGGAGCCACCCCTGCAGGTGTCTGGCTTGGCTTGGCATTCTGTCCTGTTTCCTCCTGGGACATGCCTAGGATGTCACTGGCCAGCGTTTGGAGGAAGTCCTGTCAGCCCCATGATTATGGGGAAACGAAGCCCCGGAATGGAGTGCTCAGCTCCCACTGCATGCTTGGCTTCACCTTCCTTCCTAGAGGAGAGAACCACTATTTTATTCCTTGTGCACATAGTAGGTGTTCAGTAAATGCTTGTTGGAGATTGTGGTGATCTCTCCCTGAGAGGGTCAGGAAAAGAGTCTAACAAGGCTCTGACAAAATGTGTTACATGCTTGGGGAGGCCACCAGTTACATTCTGAGCTCTGGCCCTGGTGGAAAAACAGACACAATGCCCACTCCACAGAAAAGGAAGCTGAGCCCAGGGACATGGGCAACGTGAGTCTAGGGTGTATGTGCCAAGACTCTGCAAATCAAAGGCCACAGGCTGTATCCCACTGACCAGTGCAGCCTGTGTTGTCCGGGCTGGTCTGGAATTTGACCAGGTAAGCCACAAACTCCCAGAGGTCCTCTTGACTCCACCTTTTGCTATTTTAACCATGTGTCTCTATGTATGAGTGCAGGTGCCTGTGGAGGCTGGAAGAGGCCATCGGATGTCTCAAGCTGGAGTTACGAGTGGTTGTGTATGCTGGGAATTAAACTAGGGTCCTCTGAATGAACACCAAGTGTTCTTAACTGCTGAGCCATCCCTCCAGTCCCATAAAGTTTTATTGGGACATAGTTGCACATAGTCACTAACCAGTTACTTCTATACTTGCACACTGAAGGTCACCGGGGCATAAAGTCACTGTGACAGAGACCATGAGCCCACAGGACTAAAAGAGACACTGTTATCTCTGTAGGCTGTAAATAGCATCAAGCTGACTGAATCACAATGATGCCTTAAACAATTATTGTACACCACCCCCTTGAGACTGGAGAAGTCATGGCTCCTGGGGGAACCCTGGGAGCACCAGCAGAGCAGTCAACACTGGCGGGGCAATCACACAAACATAAATAGGCATGTCACACAGATGCTCAGAGCTGAACTGGGAATAGGGAAGTGAGGGGATGCAGTTGGGAGGGGGGCAGGAAATCATCCCAGGGGACCAGAGGTGTGACTTCACTCTGGAACTGAAGCCGAAGGAGCAGTAGAGCTCCAACCACAGAATGTGCTAAGGTCCTGAGGCAGGAAAGATTCAGGCAAGGCAGTAGGCAGCCTGGATGAAGCAGCTGTGGCAGCAGAACTAGGCTTGTCATCCCAAGGCAAGCTGTGAGCGTCTGGACCAGGGCTATAGCACACCATGTTAGCATTTTCTAAAGTTCCATGTGGCTGCCAAGTAGACTGTAGCAGGGGACAAGGAGTGAGGCAGAAAATCCGGGCAGGGAAACAGCATGCTAGTCTGGGTCAGAGGTAATGAAACTGAGCATGGACAATTCTAGTGGGAAGGTCAATTACATTTCGAGGATCCCAAGCCTCCAGGCATCCCTCCAGGCTCTGGGAAATAGCCTTGTGGTTGTAGGGGTGGGTCAGGCTTGTGCAGACCGAGAGACACATGTGCAGAGGTAAGGGAGTGCCCTGCTCCCAGAGGTCACCTTCCCAACAGCCCACTCACATAGAAGTGTCCAGCCTGGCAGCCCAGCACCACAGTGGGTAGCGTCTCCTGGCCATTGAGAACAGCCTTGGTCTCCAGAGAGTGACACTGGCACTGTTTGTCCACCGTGAAGGTGCCCTGTAAAAGGAGGCTCTGCAGGACCAGGAGGTGCCAGGGGTTCCTGGGTGTGGAGAAAGGACAGGCCACAGACATTAAGGCAGCTGGCAAGATCAGGCAGGGGACAGCTGTGTCCTCCACTCAGACGGAGGTTTTCCTAATGTCACAGAGAGTGTCATGCTGGTGGGCACACAGCAGCCCTATGCTCTATGGGCTGCTGATCAAAGCCTGGCATGGGGCCAGGGAGATGGCACAGTGGTTAAAACACTTGCCACCATGGGAAAGACCAGAGTGCAGATCCCCAAACCCACATGAATACCAGGTAGATATAGGGACTCATTTTTAGTCTAGCCCTGGAAGGGGCAGGCAGAATCTCCAAAGCAAACAGATGTATTGGTGAGTTCTGGTTTGACTGAGAGACTTTGCATCACAGAACAAGGTGAAAAAGCTTGAGGATGGTTCCTGAGATTAACCTGGAGCCTCCACATGCATGTGCCCCCAAACACGTGAACACACACACACACACACACACACACACACACACACACACACACGGGAAAAGACAGGGAAATAAAAGGCCTAACATAGTGGCACATGCCTGCAATCCTGGCATTTGAGAAGCAGAGACAGGAGGATCATGAGTTCTAGGCCAGTCTGTGCTACACACTGTAACCTTACATTCCTCTGCAAACATACACATAGTGTTTGCCAACCAACCCCATTGCTGTCTCACTACACCCACAAGGCCACCAATTAGCATGAAACCCAGGACCTAATGTACCATGCTTCTGGTTCCCCACCAATGGGATGATAATGGGGTCATTTTGCTCTCCAGCTTGGTCATTTGAGATGGGGTGTGTGTGTGTGTGTGTGTGTGTGTGTGCACATGTATACTGAGGTCAGTGGGTTCCCTCTTCTTTTTGGTCTCTGCCACTTTCCTTGAGCCTGGATCAGGACTTGGCACACAGCACATGGCCAATCCACACTGACTGGCACCAGATGAGATCCCCCCCCAGTGCCTGGCTTTACTTCTCTCCTACGTCACAATAATGACAGAGGGAAGCACAGTGTAGCAGAACTTGGGCTCTAGACAGGGCCCAGTGCTTCTTACCCTGCCTGTTTCCTGAGTGGTCTTGAACTCTCTGATTCTCCTGCCTTCTGAGTGCTGTGATTATAGGCATGTGCCACCACACCTGGTTTAAAATGCTGGGGACTGAACATAGAATCCTGTGCATGCTAGCCAGACACCGTGTGCTGAGCCGTACCTCCACCCTGAACAGCTTCCCACCAACCACTCTACAACAAAGCAGTGAGATGTCAGAGAGCAGCTCGCAGGCTTAGCCATGAGCTGCAGACTTCCACTCACACTTCTTTCTGCCAATGACAGAACAGCTGGAAGGAGCTCCAGGGCTGGTGACTTGTCACCATGTGATCTTCCCTTTAGGAGCCCCGGGGGACCCTCTATACTGGAGAAATGGGAACGTGGGCAGCTCCCTGGGGGCAGGGGCGCATACCTGCGGATCAGTGTCCCCCACTTCCTGGACAGCATCTGGCCTGTCGCAGCTGCTCCAGCTCCCCTTACAGCTGCAGGCCTCGAGTCCCCAGGACTGTCAGCTGTACATGGGTCTTCTGGAGCTGTGATGGAAACAGCCAAGAGGAGGCGGGGGGACTCAGCTACTGACCCTTATCATGGAGGGACAAGGGCTGCCTCCCCTCGCCTAGCCCCTGGGCTTGACTGTCAGAATGGCTACCGAGCCTAGCTGCAACCTCCAGCCAGCCCACAAGGTCCTAGGGGCCAGACACCAAACCTCTATCTCCAAGGCACCTCTCCCATCCACCAGCATCTGGAACATCTATGCTAAAGAAGCTGGGTCCCCACGTCCCTGACCCCAGGGTCTGCACTAACATGCCTGGTGTCTAGAAAGAAACCAAAGCTCAAGGTCACAGGCCAAGCAGGGAGGAAAAAGGGGACCCAAGTGAGGGATCCTGGGTATCCCAACTGCAAGGGCCATCTAGCACTCAATCTCTTTGTGTGCTTATGGGCTGCTGTGAAGTTCAGTTCCTGCTGGAGACTCTTTAGCCAGCAGTGCAGGGCCTTCCTGTCCTGGTGTTCTCTGCGTGGACCTTGCTCAGCATAGCTGTACTCCAGGTTGTCTCCAGCTCATGCCTGCTGTGGAATAGGCCTGGCATCAAGGTTGTCACCACAGAAATCTGCAAGGAGGCAGGCGAATAAGCAGAGTCTTTGAACCATGGATTCCTCCTGTTACTAGTGTCTATTCTCCTTTCTGCTTGATGAACTATTCATTCTTCAAAACCCCTCCAGCTAAGCCTGTCCCTGAAAGGCCACTGGGTGGAGGTGGGCTGCTCAATTCTCATAGGGCCCTAAAGAAAACCCCTTTCTATTGCCCTAGCTCTGAGCCAAGCAGATACACCTTGCTCCCACCTCCCTCCTCTCTGATTTAGGGTGGGGCTATATCTAAAAGGGACTGCATTCTTAGTAGACACAACCTCTGCATTCCAGACACAGTCTGGCAAGTAGCTTCCACTCCATGGGTCACTCTGTGGTCTCCAGAGCCGAGGAAGAGCTGGGTGTCGCTGTGGCTGGTATTGGGTTGACCGTGGCCTCCCCCAGCCCCCAGCCCAAGCTTCATATGGTATACTCTGTTCTAGGGCCATGGTTCTTGTCACGTAGTCTCTCAAGGCCAAATTGGGCATGGCCATTGCTGACCCTTCAGCCAAGTGCCAGAACCCTGTTATGGGGTGAGCCTTTTTCCACATGTCTTCTTTACCAGCTCCCCTCCTGTGGGGTGGTGAGCTGTGAGAGATAGCCTGGCGCCTGGTTGAATGAGCTTTGAACCCCGGAGAACTCCCTGGGATGGAAGGCGTTCAGTTCTTCCTGGGCTCCTGGCTCTCTCAGCTTCAGCCCTCCACAGCTCCTCCCACAGAGAGGTCTATGGCCATCGGTCATGTAGGAGTAGCACCATCACATGCAGATGAGGCATCCCTAAGCTCTCAGACCAAGCCACTAGGGGTTACCTGCTGCTGGACCTTAACCCACCTCAAACTGTATATATTTAGCCTAACTCAGAAGTAAAGCATGTGCGAGATTCATCCTGTTGTCTGAGAGCTTCTGTTATGGACCCTCCCCTCTTCGCCAGCCAGCCGGTGCCTCAGTGGGGCACTTCAAAGAGCTGTAACACTTTTCCCCGCTCCACCACAGAGACGCGGTAGGAGGCGGCAGAGGCAGCAGCGGACTCTCTCTGTCCGCACTTCACCCTTCCAGGACCACTTGAGGGCAGAGGCAGTGGCTGTTCACACCCTGTCCTCAGTCAAGCCAGAGATTCTTGTGGGACCCCATTTGGAGCCGGTCCTGCATCTGGCGCCCAACATAGGGCTTGAACACCCATGCGACTGCAAGAACAGGCTGCTGCCAAAGCTTCCACCCTCTGGATGCTATGTCAAGCAAGTATACTTCCAGAGGGGCATGGTGCCAGAGCTCTCCCTGTCCCCTCTCATCATGTGCCGTGAGCTCTCTGCATCCATTCTGCCAGGCATCCCGAGACCCCCCCCCCAGAACGGCAGCCAATCTCAGTGCACGGGTTTGTCACAGCACAATGCCACACGCCCCCCACAATCTCTGTTCTGCTGCGCGTCCACCACCGGTGGCATCTGGAGCTCAGAACAGAGATTCTCACCCAAGAGCCCTGCGCCAGACCCTGCTAAAATCAGGCTGAGTTTGTTCTCTGCCCAAGTGCGAGCCCCGCTGTGTCTGCTTAGTGTGGTGTGAGACAAGCACAGCCAAGGTTTTTGCACCCACTTCTGCTCCACTGCGGTGGACACCCACCTCCCTGAGACATCCACCTTGGACAGGAGATGCATGGACCAACAACGCAATAGACAACTCCATGCCTGCGCACCTGCAGTGCTGGGGCCATCATTTTTCCCCTGCTAGTGGTGGACAATGCGTGCAGAGCCAGCCCCAAGAGTGCCTCCTGCTGGTGTCTGCAAAAACTGTAAGTAACATCTTTGTCCACTTCTCTCTCTCTCTCTGTCTCTCTCTCTCTTTCTCTCTCTCTCTGGCAACGGCCCCCTAGCCCCCCACTCTTCCCATTCCTCCAGCTCCACAGAGGGCTCCTTCACAGCTAACAGCTGTCCTTCAGGCTACAGCTCCTGCTATAACCCTCGTTCTAAGACTCTTTCCCTTGGTTGAGGGACTCCTTCTCATGGCTGAGACTATCCTCTCTCTCTCCAAAGAGCTGCCAGCTCCAACCCAGCTCCCATGTGCCTCCTATGACTCAGTCTTTTACACAGAATCTCACTGCTTCTGACTCTCCCAACAAGCCCCTATGTTTCCTGCTTTGAACTTTTCTTCAAAGTTGGCCTTTTCTCTTCTTCTCTACATTTAAATTTTATGGGCTAAGAAAAAAAAGAACGGGGAATACATGGGGCCTCTCTGCTGAAACATCCAGCCACCACGTGGCAGAACAGCAACTGCATGACAGTGAAAGCCCCTCCCCCCACTGCTTCTGAACCCGCCATTAATGCTTCTTCTCCCCAACAGGAAGACCTGCAACAAACGTTCCTGTTTTTCAACCAAAAATTTTAAATGTTTCCTTTTCTCCCTAACAGGAACACCTAAAGCAACAATGCTCATGCTTCCCAACCAAAAATTTTTCTTGTTTTTTTTGTTTTAATGCTTCCTTTTCTCTCTAATACTTGTGATACATGTCCAACACCCTTTTTCCAACTTTTAAGATTTCTTCAAGGTTCAAAAGTCATCTAAATATACTTCCACAGGTTAAATCAATTTACTGATCACCATTTCTCAAGTCTTAATTAAAAACTAATTCCCTTTACAGACAAATTGTTGCTGCCTATCCCAGATACATAATTGACATGATGCTTTCTCCCTCAGCTATCCAAAAACAGACTCAAAGATACCTTCCAAGACTAAAATTTCCTCAAACACCTTTGCCTTTCCACGGTCTTAATGACAGACTATGACGTGCCTGCTCCCAAGTAATTTAATGCTCAATATCCAGCCTTTCCAGGCATCTCCCTGCCAGAGATGCTGCTTCCCTGTGATTATACCCACAGATCCAACAGAGACAACGCCATCTTCTGAAACCTGACTGAGATGCCAAGTTGCCTTCTCCCAGCCATCTCATCTGACTACAGACTCCAGAGACAAACTGAGACCCAGAGACAGTGCCACCTCCTGGAACCTGCCAAGCTGCCTTCTCCCAGCCATCTCATCTGACTGAAGACCCAGAGATGCATGCCAAAATCCAGAGATGCTCGCTAAGACACAGAAACACACGCTGAGACAGAAGACAGATCCAGACCTTCCAGCTGCAGATAAACTCTTTTGCCAAAGTCACATAGCTGAAGTAACATGTTAGTGAGGAAAACATAATGTCTATTTAGATTAATCAGATGTCATTACCCTCAAGCTGTACAACATGTATTTAATTGATTCAATGTTTCCTTGCCTTCCCAATCCTACCCTCAATTCCCATTACCCGTGGCTTAATTATGCTGCAACCCTCGGCCTGCATAGTGTTTTCTTTTGACTTCCTCATCCAAAATTTTCACTAAAAGAGAGTGGGATGTAAGACTGTGATAAGATGGCTGGTTTTGGTCGAAGCACTGGCTGGAAAGCCCTGGGACCCAACAGGTGTCCATTGCCTGTAAGGGACGGGCATCTGTTCCGCCATGCTCCCAGATTCCAGACTCCTGACACATGGTCTACATCTCCAATAACCTGCACCTTGCAGACTACAGTTGACACAGAGATGCCTCTCTTTTTATGAAAGAGAAGAGAGTGGGATGCCGGGCCATGGAAGGGTATCTTGGTTCTTGGGTTGGTATGGGCCTGGAACCCCCAGACAGCAGGTGTTCAGCCTTGCCCCCAGAACCCAGGGCCCTGACACTTGGTCTAATCTCCAGTCTCATTTCCATTTAACCTGCACTGTCAGTCAGTCACGTAAGACACAGGTAGAGGGCGTGACTAACAGGCCTCCACCTTGAGAGATTTACACATTAATGAGTTATCTAAAGGCCAGGGGACGTAGCTAATTAAGTTATCCCTTCCCCTTTTTCCCCTCCCTATTTAAGCCAGCCTTCCCCTGGCATTTGGGGGAGGGCACATGCACATCCAGATCCAACTATCACTCCATGAACAATAACCTACTCTTTGGAAACCCAGCCTGCATGTCTTCTGGGGCCTGCTGCCGCCAAGCTTCCAGCTTTTGAAACTTCTGACTTTCTTGTGTATGTGGGACCCGCCTAAGACCCACCCATGGGAAAGCATCCAGGACTCCACTGCTGCCCACCCTCTCGGGCCACCTTGGCTGTGGTCCTGGACAACACTCACCCCCCCACACGTGTTCTTTCCCACACCCTCTCAGCTTCTTGAACTGCTGCTCAGCTGGAGACTACAGTGTCATTTATCCCCCAACCCTTAAAACGCAGGTACTGCCACTTTGCCAGCAGGCCCCGCCTCTCTGGAGCCATCCTGGAGGCTGGTCCTTAAATCAATATAGCTGGAGTACTTATAAAAAGAAGGAAATGTGGGTACATACACACACACACACACACACACACACACACACACACATACACACACACAGAGAGAGAGGAGAGAGAGAGAGAGAGAGAGAGAGAGAGAGAGAGAGAGAGAGAGAGAACAGGGACATTATCATGAAACAGCTGCAGACCAGGGACCAGCCTCCTCCAGAACCTGGAAGAAGAGAGGAACTTCTTGCAGGGTCTCAGGGGGACCAAGTCCTGATGACCCTTTGGTTTTCGGTGATGTCCTTCAGGATTGTGATGGCTTTCTGCTTTGTAAGCCATGCTGTTAGTGATTTGTTATAGTGGCCATTAGAAACTCGTGCACTTGCCTGGAAGTGACTGGATGGTGTGCTCCATCTGAACAAAGGAGTGTGTGAAAAGATTACAGAGGCACTGAACACAGGGGCTGTGACTAAAGTCAGTGATAGGAGTCCCTAACCTAATGGCAGAAGGGCAAGGCAAAGGCTCCATGAAGGCTTGTTTCTTTTGTTTGTTCTTTGAGACAGGGTTTCTCTGTGTAGCCGAGGCTGGCCTGGCACTCACTCTGTAGACCAGGCTGGCCTGGTGCTCACTCTGTAGACCAGGCTGGCCTGGAACTCACTCTGTAGACCAGGCTGGCCTGAAACTCACAGAGATCCACCTGCCTCTGCTTCCTGAGTGCTGGGATTAAAGATGGGTTCTATGAAGACTTTTTAAGGAAATGATCTGAAGTAATAAATGCCCATAGTGGTCTGACATGCTTGCCCATTCCAAGGGGATTCTGGCAAAGTAACTAAAAAGCCATGGAAATAATTAAAAAGAAGAAAACAGAAAACTTATCAAATATAAAAGCGGTAATTGTAACTCAGGCAGAAACAGAAAGTTATAATCATCATATTCCATACACTGCCAGGAAGGTATGTACACTGTCCAATTTACATAAACACAGAATTCCAGAGGAAAGGAGGTGGCTATTTGGAAAAGGGCCCTTGTGAGAATTAAATTCTCATTTTCTTCCTTCCTTCCTTCCTTCCTTCCTTCCTTCCTTCCTTCCTTCCTTTCTTTCTTCCTTTCTTTCTTTTTTCTTTCTTTCTTTAAAAAAAAATTATTTATTTATTTTATGAGCACACTGTCTTCAGACACACCAGAAGAAGGCATCAGATCCCATTGCAGATGGTTGTAAGCCACCATGTGGTTGCTGGGAATTGAACTCAGGACCTCTGGAAGAGCAGTCATTGCTCTTAACCACTGAGCCATCTTCCCAACCCAAATTCTGATTTTCTTAAGCAAGACGTTTACCAAGAATGCCCACTGAAATGTAAGAAATGGCAGCAAGGTTATATCATTTTTAAACCAGTATCTGAAGAAACAGTGGAGATGATTCATACTGGATACTGTCGGGAGCAAGGTGGGAAGATAGGCAGAGGGCTCCTTTTATAAGCTTTACTGTTGAAAATGCACATAAGGGGCTGGGGTGTGGTGTGCGATTCTCACTGAAAGCCTGGGTTCCATCCCCAGCACTGCATGAAACTGGGGCATGGTCATGCACACTGTAATGCCATCCCTTAGGAAGCAGAGACAGGAGGATCAGAAGCCAAGGCCATCCTCAGCTGCTTGAGAAGCTGTAGGCCAGACTGGGTTATGTGAGACCTCGTCTCAAAAAAAAAAAAAAAAAAAGCAGCCCATCAGTGATGGCATACACCTTTGATCCCAGCACTCTGGAGACTGAGGCAGGCAGATCTTTATGAGTTCTAGGCCAGCCTGGTCTACAGAGGGAGTTCCAGGAAAGCCAAGGATAAACAGAGAAACTGTCTTGAAAAAATCATTTTACATACCTCTGTGATCATGATGTGGTGAGCTCCAGGACACTAATCCAGACTCAGGAATGCCTAATGAATAGTCTAAATTCTGTTTAAACTTTGCATTACTTGAATAAAAATGAAATCTAATTCTAAAAGGTTAATTTAGAGGCAAACTATAGCAAACACATGTTTCAAAAGTGGGAAAAGGTATTCTGCAAGGAGAAGGAAGTCCAAACAGAGGTCCCGAGGTGTGTTTAGAAACAGGAAAGAAGTCTGAGGGAGGGGAAAGTGACACAGTGGGAGATGGTAGGGGCTTAGGATGCAGAGAGTGAGTGACAAGGGGACACATTAGGGTAGCCCTGTGCCACAGGACACATGAAAGGTTTGCCTCCAGTGAGCACACACAAATCAAAGATGTTCCAGGTAGAATGTGCAGTCTGGGCAGATGCCTGGAAGTCAAATAGTCTAAGGAGGCCCCAGAGCTGGTTCTCACCTCCCCATCTGCACAGGAAGGTCCTTCCAGTGCAAGTCCACCATGAAGGGCAGATGACCATTGACTAGCCCCTTCAGGTATGTGCTGCTTTTGACATGGGGATGCCGGGGACTCAAGTGGTACAGCTGTGTAAGGCCGTTTACCTGCCTCTCAGGGAACTGCAGTGCAAGCTGGTGAATACAACCCAGGTGCCCATCAGTCACCACTCCAAGCCCAGAATGCTCCCAACTCTCAACTCTAGCTAGGCTCTCAGGCTTCGGATCCCCCCCTAACCCACCACCTCCTGTGCTTCCCCTCCAGTAGGCAGCTGAGGAAGTTTAAGTCGGGGCTGAGCATAGTATGTATGGTGGTACATGTTATTCTTGGCAAAACAGGCAAATGGCGGATCAGGGGATGGGTAAGGGGCATTGCCAAGCCTGGTGTCTGCATACATCTCAGTAGCCAGAGCCCAAAGGGACACTGGGGAAGATCCTGCATCCCCACATCCATCTAGGTCATGGCTGTGCTCTGGTGGTAGGCTCACCTCCAGGAAGTAGTTGTGGCGTGCTGGTCCTGAGTCATTCCTGAAGGTCTAGCTGGTGGGCAGGCAAGTGTTGTTACCACTCTCAGCCCACCATTCCCCATAGCTGGCCTCCAGCTGCCAGCGTAGGTGGTCCAGGGCCTGTTTGTGCTACAGTTAGACCTGGGATGCACCAATAGTGAGATCCCCAAGGAGGCCCACCACGCAGCCCTGAGCCCTCCTGCCCCTCCCCAGAAGGTCAACTTGCTTTTCTGCAGACACAGGAAGCAGTTTGTTTTGTTTCCTGCTGGAGATATGCCCCCGGGCTTTACACATGCTGGGCAAGTGCTTTCACTCTATTTGATATAGTGTGTGTGTGTGTGTGTGTGTGTGTGTGTGTGTGTGTGTGTGTGCGCCTGCCTGTGTGCACTTGTGCCCTGTTCTTGCCTATGTTTGTTTAAGTGTAGAGGTCAAAGGACAATTTCAGGTGCCATCTGCTTTTTCTTTCTTTCTTTCTCTCTCTCTCTTTCTTTCTTTCTTTCTTTCTTTCTTTCTTTCTTTCTTTCTTTCTTTTTTCTTCCTTCCTTCCTTCCTTTCTTTCTTCCTCTCTCTCTCTCTCTCTTTCTTTCTTTTTTTCCTCTTGTTGCTTTTTTGAGACAGGGTCTCACTATGTAGCTCGACTGTCCTGAAACTCACTTATAGACCAGGCTGGCCTGGAACTCACCAGGTAGACCAGGCTGGCCTGAAAGTAAGAGATGCACCAGACTCTGCCCACTGAGTGCTTAGATTAATTCCACACCTAGCCTCACCTTGTCTTTTGACACAGGGTCTCCCGCTGAATCTGGAACTTACCAAGGAGGTCAGATGGTAGTCAGTAAGCCCCACCTTTGTCTCCCTAGAGCCAGGACTATGAACAAACACCCATGAGTCTTTTTTCCTACAGCATTGTCACTTTTAAAAAAATTATTATTTAAAAATTAATATGTTTTGTGTATGAATGCCTTGCCTGCTTGCATGCCTATGGCACCATTTGTGTGCCTGCTTTCCATGGAGGCCTGAAAAGGATGTAACTGGAGTTACAGATGCTTGTGATCCACCACCTGGGTACTGGGAGCCAAACCTGGGTCCCCTTAAAAAATAATGAGCTGTCTAGGTGTAATGGCATATGCCTTTAGTTCTAGCATTCTGGAGGTAGTGGCAGGAGAATCTCTGTGAGTCTGAGGCCAGCTTGGTCTACAGTGAGTGCTAAAACATCCAGGACTACATACAGAGACCCTGTCTCAAAAGAAAGAAAGAAAAAAGAAAGAAAAGAAGGAAGGAAAAGAAAGAAAGGAAGGAAGGAAGGAAGGAAGGAAGGAAGGGAGGGAGGGAGGGAGGGAGGGAGGGAATATGGAAGAAAGGAAAGGAGGGAAGGAAAGAAAGAAAGAAAAAAGGAAGGAAGGAAGGAAGGAAGGACAGCAAGTGCTCTTAGATGCTGAGCCATCTCTTCAGCCCTAATGCCTGCCTTTTTTATGTAAATTCTGGGAATTAAACTCAGGTTCTTAAACTTCTTCTTCTTCTTTTTTCTTTCTTTCTTTTTTTTGTTTTTTTGAGACAGGGTTTCTCTGTGTAGCTCTGGCTGTCCTGGAACTCACTCTGTAGACCAGGCTGGCCTCAAACTCAGAAATCCACCTGCCTCTGCCTCCCAAGTGCTGGGATTAAAGGTGTGCGCCACCACTGCCCGGCTTGGTTCTTAAACTTCTATGGCGAGCCCTTTACCAACTGAGCCATCTCTCCAACTCTCGTTTTCCTTTCTACACAGTGCTTTGCTCTTGAGGGACAGGCGGAGCCCAGCATACTGCTAGACACTAGGTACCCAAGGAAAAATAAGCCTGAAGCCATGACCCAACACCTCGTGAGCCCCTCACCTTCATCAGAGCAACAGGGCAACAGTCCAATGGGAGAAGTTAAGGCAGAGGCTGGAGAGATAGCCCGGCCTCTGCCTTCTTCTCCAGCACCATTGTGGGGACAGTAGGCAACAGGGATGGGTGGTTGTCCTGGAGCACACTTCCCACCTTGGAGGGGGTGTGGCTCAGAGAGCTAACCCTTGCTTTTCCTGTTCCTCAGGGGCACTGACAGTGTGATCTCCACCATCTGAGGCAACTGTGTCACCTTGGCAGATGGAAGCCTGCTAAGTGGAATGACACAAAATCGAGGGGACAGAAGAGGAGAGTGTGGCATCTGAGGTGACTGGGCATATCTGACTTTCTAGACCTTTCCGTTCTGTAAATCCAGCATGCAGGCAAAGTGCACAGAACTAAGCCAGACTACAGGACCTCAAAATACCTATGCCAGGCAATCTACAGCCACTGTCCCAAATTCCTCCAGGCCAGGCCCTAGGAATCTTCCAGAATACCAGAAGGAGCATAGCCAAGGCATAAGCTGACTCTAGCACCAAGGTCAGCACCACTCACACTGGACCTAGCTGGGCTATGTTCAGACACACTGGGGAAGGGGATTTAGCTCAGTTGGTAGGTGGCCTGACTAGTGTTCAGCCCTGGATGTGATTCCCCTACACTGCAGAAAGCTGGGTGCAGTGGACGCCCATCTGTAGGAGGTCAAGGCTATCCTCAGCTACCCAGTGAATCTGCAGCTAACCTGGGCTACAGTAACCTATCACAAAACACAAGCTCCTTGATGTATGTTCAAAGTCAGAAGCAAAATGTGCTTCTCACAGTGGGTTAGAAGCAAACAGCCCCAAAGCTGTTGCCTTAGACAGCTGGTGTTTTAGGGTACCTCAGGTGGGCTGATGGGAAGGAGATAACTGGGCAAGTGTAGGAGCAAGCAGGAGCTGGTATCCCTTAGATGGACATCAGCGTGAAGGAGGCTTAGCTGGCGGGGGTCACACAGGGCACTGGGCTGTCCATCCCCAACCTCACCACAGAATGAGGGTTCTGTCTACCTGTTACATGAGCCTGGTCATGCTGCTCAGAGATACAGAGAAGTCCAGCCTGATGCTTTCCTGCCCCAAGATGTTCCCATCAAGGACTATAGGCAGGCCTGCTGTCACCAGCTTTGCTTCCACCTGAGCCTCAAACCACTGAGCCTTGTTTCCAGACTCTGGCCGCAGGTCACTCTGGCCCTGAAAAAGTCCTGGCATCACCTGGGGGACAAACATGTCCAGCAGGTCTGACCCTGATCCTGTGAACTGGGACCAGACAGAGGTGGGGGCAGAGTATAACTAATGACCTCTACTTTGACCTTGGCCTCATTTTTTTGAGACAGGGTCTCAAGTAGTTCAGGCTGGCCTCAAACTCCCTATGTAACTGTGGGTGACCTTGAACTTCTGACCCTCTTGCTTCTAACTCCTGAGTACTAGGGTTACAGGTGTGTGCCACTGTGCCAGTTCTTGTGGTCCTGGGGTTAAGGCCAGAGCTTGGTGCCCAGCAGGCAAGCACTCGACCACATTCTCAGACCTTGGCTTGATTTTTAAAACCCTGAATTGTTTAAAATAGGTTTCCAAGTCCATAGTCGAGGATGGGGGAGGGGCTGCAGTTCCCCCCTTTACCTCATTACAGAGTCAGAGAAGCTGACCTGGGAGTGTCTAGAATCTAAATACCTCTGTACCCTCTGGCTGCCCTGGCCTCCGTCCCAGGCTTGAAGCCCAGGTCACTGTAGTGTCCTCTGGACCCCACGTTGGCCTCTTTAAGATGTTGGATCAAGGTACAGCAGGAGCCAGGGCTCCCTGCACTAAAGACTGCCTATAGGAGCACAATGCCACCCTCAAGGCTTGCTGGGGCACCACAGACCATTGCAACCAGTGCTTTCAATGGCAGCTGCAAGCTGAGGAATAGCCCAACAGACCTCTCTGCTGGCATCCATGATCAGTGCACACAGGAGCTGTCAGAGCAGAGGCAGACTAGGTGGTGCATGCCTGAGGCCCCAGAACTCTGTGGATAACAGAAGGACTGTAAACTTGACAGCATCCCGGACTATAATGAGTTCAAGAAGGGATTGCTCAGTGATTACAGAACTTGCTGCCCTTCCAGAGGACGTGAGTTTGGTCCTAGCACCCACATAAGTGGTTCACAACTATCTGCCACTCCAGTTCCAGGGGATCTGACACCTTCTGGTTTCCAAGGGCACCAGACATGAACATTGTAGATAAACATACACTCAGACCTACACACGTACACATAAAATAATAAATCAATTTTTTAAAAAGAAGAGGAGAGGAGGATAGAGAGGGGAGGAGGAGGAAGGGTGATGAGGAGGAAGGGTAAGAGGGTGGAGGGAAGAGGAGGATGAAGGGATAACGGAGAAGGAAGAGGAGGAGGAGATGAAAGGGGGAGTGGGGAAGAGGATGAAGAAGGGGGAGGAGGAGGAAGAGGAAGAAGTAGCAACAGCCAGGCATAGTTATACAGGTCTGTAGTCCCAGTGCTAGAGAAGTTGAGACAGGAGGATCACAAGGTTAGCCTAGGCTACACAATGAGACCTGTTTCAAAAGACAAACAGAAAAAGAGACAACGTGGTCTATACATTGTGAGTCTGTGTGCACGCATGTGAACTTGTGTGTATGTGTGTGTGTGTGTGTGTGTGTGTGTGTGTGTAAGCATACACTCACACCCTTCTTACAATAATGCATGCAGGCCATGCATTGTGTCCCAGTGATGACATCCTCAGCTCCATATCAGGGACTGTGAGTGACAGCCAGAGCTTCCCAGGCACAGCCCACACCTGGTGGCCACACGAGACCCTATAGTTACAGTCCTTGTATAAAGGGACAGGGCAGCGAGGCCTCTCCAGGCCAGTCACTGTGTGCAATCCTAACATGTTGCCACGCTCCATCAGCTGAACCCCACAAGCTCCATGAATGCAGGTGCTGACCTGTCTCAGTCTCCTCCCCTGCTCTGTGCTTCCTGAAATTGATGGTGGGGACCTGGTTGCTGTGAGGACAGGCTGTCCTGAGTTGCTCAGCTCCAGGTACTGGTGTTCTGGAATGGGTCTGAGGTGTGAGAACAGTGAAAGGCGGTCTAGGAGTGCATGGGGTTTTCCACAATGGCACTGTGGGCTCAAGGCCCCGGGACTGAGAATGAGGACTCTTAGCTTAGGCATTTGGGGCTCCTCCCATGTGGCTGGCAGCAGATTCAGGAGCTGACAGCATTAAAGTGGCAGAAACCCATACAGCTTCATTCCTCGCATGTCACTAGGAAGACTCTGGAAACCAGGTGGAATCCCTGGATGCTGTGCTAAGGATACCCAGGGGTTGGGGCCATCAGGGGAACGGGCTTAACTGTGGCTGCTTTAGTCTGTGGCCTATGCTTGTAATCCCAGCACTCAGCAGGCTGGGGCATGAAGATAGTGAGTTCAAGGCCAGCTATGAGACACCATTTCAAAAGAAAGATTCAAACCAAATCGAATAAAAATGACTACGTAGTGATTTACTGCTTATGATCACTTTACTTTATCCAATTTTTACTGAACATTAATGAGAAAAAAATGACTATGTAGAACTCACGCTAGAGAACCAGAGAGATGGCTTGGTAAAGCACTTGTCTCCAAAGAGTAAGAACATGAACTTAATCCTTAGAACCCAGGTAAAAGACTGGGCATTTAGGAGGTAGAGGCGGGCCGATCTCTGAGTATGAGGCTAACCCAGTAAGCCAGGGCTATATAGTGAGGGCTTATCTAAAAAGCACAAGTCAGTGGCAGTGATAAGGGTACAGTCCGTGGTAACGA
This sequence comes from Grammomys surdaster, assembly GCF_004785775.1. Lineage (NCBI taxonomy): Eukaryota > Metazoa > Chordata > Mammalia > Rodentia > Muridae > Grammomys > Grammomys surdaster. Next base: position 3,299,752 of record NW_021604753.1, on the reverse strand, counting down.
GCAGGCCAGGGCCAAGTCCTAAGCCATAGCCCGACTGTCCCAACACAAAACAGTACAAAATCCCCAGAGTAGATGGCTTTACATGTTGGCAGTAAAACACGTCTCTCTAAACCAGGTCTCTCCAAAAGATGCTGAAGGCTTGACACCCGGGGCCCATGAGGACCCCCTTGTCTGAAAACAGAGTCTTTGTATCTGGTGGCATTAAAAGAAATTATTATCCTGAATCCAGTATGACAGGTGTCCCAAAAGCCATCTCTGGGCTGAGGAATTCTGCTTTGCCAACTCTCTCCCTCAGGAATTCTGGAGCAGGATTGGTAGCAGCAAGCAAAAGCAGGTAGGGTTTGACTCAAAAGCAGTTAGAACCCAGGACGGGTCTAGGAAGACAGGCCTCAGCAGGCCAGCCTCACGCACACCTTCAGAACTAGTGGGAGATTCACTCAGTTATGAGCTTCAGCCTATACTTAAGGAAACCTGGGAGTGGCCTGATTAACTGGTTTATCTTTCTCTGAATTTGTGAAAACTTCTATTATATTTCTTTTAAAGGTTTATTATTTGTTTAGGTGCCCATATCTATTATGTGTGTGTGCACACACACGCAAGTTCCCATAGAAGCCAAAAGAGGGTGTCGGGTTCCCCGAAGCTGGAGTTACTGGCAGTTGTGAGTTACTGGATGTGCATGCTGGTCCTCTACAAGAGCAGCAAGCACTCTGAACTGCTGATCATCTCCTGCCCACAAACTTTTTATTACTGACTCCACACATCTTTGTATCAGTACTGAGGCAGGGGCCTGGGGAGCTTTGTTGGACTAGGATACCAGCTGGGGCAGGGAGACCTGGGCTGGGGTAGGCCTGATGCAGCTGAACCAAGAGTACAGTGCAAGCCTTGATGTAATATACATCCCTGTTGTCAAGTGCCAGTTCCAGATGACCCATGCGTGCACTCTTGAGAGCCTCCATCTTACCTGGGGACAAGGTCAAGTTCAGAGGCTGGGGCTCCAACTTCTAGCCCCTTTTCTACCCCCTGAGCCCTCAAATGGACTGGATCTTGCTCTAGAACCCACAGTGAGTGTGTGGCAGCCACACTGCCCACGTCGGCAGATGCCAAGAGGTGAGGTTACCAAGGAGAGCGCTGTCCTCACCATTCAGCTGAATTTTCTTTTTGGGGTGCAGCAGCTTGAACCGGCACTTCCTCTGGGGCACGCTGTAGCTGATGTCTTGGGAGTACCCATGGAGAGGTGGGCTGTGGCTTCTTCAGGGAGCCAGCTCTCCTTCTGCAAACACAGCAGGGTTCCTGAGAAGAGACCTCTGCTCCTCTTCTGTAACAGGACCTCCTGTCGTTGCAGGGATCAAGCTCAAGGACTTCCTGGACTCTGAACTGAGAGAGGCAGGTTTCAGAACAGCCTGGCACAGGACTTTTGTTTTTCCCTCAGTTGGAGTCCAAGGCTTTGTTCTGTAAATGCTCTCCCTCTGAGCTATACCCAAGCCTCTCCAGGTCTTGATTGACAGGGCAGACAGCCAGAATGAGGCATCTACAGTACACAACTCCAGTGTTCTGTCAGTGCTGTCTCATCCCAGATGAGCCCTGGATCAGGTCCCTTTTGCTTCTTGAACTATGTGCCGAGGACATTTGCAATGTGTCCCCACCCCATGACATGGCCTTGAGTCAAAGCCCTACCATCTTTTGCTTGCTGTTACCAACTCTGCTCCTGAATTCCTAGGGTGAGAGTTGGTAAGGTCAGGCCTTTTCAGTTCTCCTCTAGGCCCTAGGGTCTTTACTTAACAAACTTTCTTTACCCCAAGCCTCTGCACGCAAAGCTGAGAAAAGCAGCTTTGAGCTCAAACTGATTATAGAGCCCCGAGGCTGAGTGGGCACTGTAGGCCTTGCATACATGCCCAAGGCCCCAGCTCCAACCCCTACACTGCAAAAGAGCCAAATCAAATACCATATCCAGATTCACTCATTTGGCACTTCATGTGAGCTCAGCATGAAGCATGGGGAGCCTACACATACAAAGCTCCTGTCCCTTGGGGCTGACACATGAGTGGTCCTGGGAGGGAAATGTGTTCTGTGTCAGATGGTCAGGGTTGGACTATCTTTAATAGCCTGTGACGATACCTGAGGGAATGCAGAATATGCGGTTACCTGGGCATTGAAAGGAAGGGTGTCTCAGGCACAGGAAAGAGTCAGTGCAAAGGTCTGGGCACAGGACTGTGCTTGACACATTGAATCAGAGTTAAGTCATGGCCCTAGGCAGAAATTAGTATGTGCAAAGGTCCTGCAGCAGCAGGAGCCAGCTCAAAGTATCAGTCAAAACGTTAGTCTTTATGGCCAGGTGAATGTGGAGAGCCACAGCTAGCTGGGAAGGAAGGGGCCGCTCCTCACTGCCCGCCTGCAAGTGGAGGGTGCAGGCAGCTTCTAGCACGTACAGCTCAAGTCCTGGTCCTGCTTCTTCAGAATCAAACCCATGAACACAGGCACTGAGAGCAGAGAGGGCTGACCAGGCCCTGGCCAGGCCACAGTAGTACACAGCTGCCAACCCCAGGTCTGGGGCCCTGCAAAGACAGTTGAGTGACAGCTGTAGTCAGCAGAGAGCTCTGGGTGTCCCCTCAGCTGCCATGCTAGCATTTCCTCCTGAGAACCAGTCTGTATAGACATTAATCCTGAGAGACAGGACTGCGTAGACCAGGGCTCCTTGGCCCCAGCACACTACTGACATGTGAGGCCCATTGCTCTTTTGAGAGTACTATATATATTATGCAACGTTCAATGGCATTCCTGGCCTTTACCAGTGAGACGCCAGGAGCCACCATCAATGCCAGTTATAGCCACTCCTAAATGGAGCCCTGGCCTCTATCCAGAGGTGATGCGGAAGGCAAAACCAACCACACCGAGAACTGCTGGTACAGATTACTCTCTCTCTCTCTCTCTCTCTCTCTCTCTCTCTCTCTCTCTCTCTC
>NW_021604753.1:3276725-3296785 GCF_004785775.1 Grammomys surdaster | reverse complement strand
CTCTCTCTCTCTCTCTCTCTCTCTCTCTCTCTCTCTCTCTCTCTCTCCCTCCCCCCTCTCTTTCTGTATGTGTGTATGCATGTGCATCTGTGTATGTATGTGTGTGTATGCATGTATATTTTTGTGTATGTATGTCTGACCATGTAAATATAGATACCCAAAGAATCCAGAAGAGGGTGTCTGATCCCCTAAAGCTAGAGCTACAGGTGGTTGTGAGCCTCCTACTGTGTGCTGGGAACCAACCTCGAGTTCTCTGTAACAGCAGCAAGTGCTCCTTACCACAGTGTCATCTCTCTAGCCCCAGGATGATTCTTTTTGTTTTGTGTGAGACAACGTTTCTCTGTGTAACAGTCCTGGCTATCCTGGAACTCACTCTGCAGACCAGGCTGGCCTCAAACTCACAGAGCTCAACTTGCCTCTGTCTCCTGAGTGCTGGGATTAAATGTGTGGACCACCACACCCAATCCCAGGATCATTTTTTTTCTTAAATATTATTTTATTTTAAGCTAGATAGGCATCTTTCTCAGGAATGTACCAAAATGACTTGCTTATGGGTTTATAGTTTGGGATAAACATAATTAACAAAATAATTTAATCTCTATTATTGTATGTTGGGAGCTGACTCTGAGCAGAAAGCGGCTATCATCTTTGCAGCCATCTCAGACCATATACCCTGACAAGAGACTTGTTTTCAACAGCCCGAAACAGCTGAGCACACTCTGATAAACATCTTGTTTTTCTCACATATCTTGTTTTGTTGTTTATTGCCCCCAGCTGCAGGGTGTACGTGGTAAAGTGTCTTCAGCTGCACTCTCCTGCTTGTGTTTATATATACCCATGATTTCCTCTCAATAAATGAGACTTGAACAGACTCTCTGTCTTGTCTTCATTCTTTGAGTCTCTTGCCCTTCCATCCCCACTCTCTCTCTTGCTAGACCCTGACCTCTGTGTAAACATTTAGAGGTGACTTTGGTGCTGTACTAGAAGGCAGGTTGCTAGGAGGCTAATTAAATATCAGTGGCACAAATACTTTTGGAGAGAAATTTGAGGTTGTCCCCTCCACTCCCAGGATACTCATCTCAGACTGAGAAGCAGAGACCAGCTGCCTACCTTCACCACTGGTACAGGACCGGGACTCAGAGAAGTTGTGACTGTCACTTAAGTTCACACTGTCCCCAGTGACAAGATACAGCCTGGTGCTAGAGGAAGACAACTTGTCAGCAAATTGTCTTTGTACACCTCAGGTCCTCCCTCCTGCAGGCCACTCCCCAGGAACCTGCCCCATCTAGTTCCTCCCTCAACATGCAGGCTCCACCCCTGCATTCAGGCCCCAGCCCTCCCATTTCTTCCTATAAGCTCACCCCCACTCCTGGCCCCAACAGATCCCACCCTCACCCCTCACCCTTCACCTTCAAGCCACCCTGCCCTCCATACTTGCAGGCTCTGTCCATCGCCAGGTCCCCCTGTGGTGAAGGCCCCACCTGAAGCTGAGTACTGAATCCTCTGGGGCATTCAGATGCACTTTGAGGTCCTGACCCTTCCTAGCTTGGAAACTACCATCTAAGCCAGCAGTGACATGGTCACTTGTCAATCATCTCAGCCCAGCCTACCCCAGGGTCCCAGCAGTGCCCATCTGAGCCAAGACCGGCAGGAGGGCACTAGGGGATAAAGAACGAAGTCCCTGTGCCCACTGGCCCACCTGCTGCACACTATTCAGCCCTCACTGTCACTAGCCCATCTTACAGATGGAGACACTGAGCCTCTGAAGGGCAGAACCACCTCCCACTGCTATGGCTGGCGGCCAGGACACAGGCAAGATGATTGAGCCCTACTTCTAAGTCCCACTTCAGCCCCCTACCCCAGACAACTGGTAGAGAATGTAATGTTTGTGTTCTCAGTCCCACCCAGAACACACAGCTTGGCTGGGGGAGGGGGTGGGCAAATGGCCCAGAAACAAGACCTTACATCCACTCTGTTCTGCCCCTTCTGTGCCACATGGCCTGATCCTTTGTCAACATCACTGGAATCTGTTACTAACAGAGGGATTAAAGAAAGGCCTACCCTCTTTGCTCAAAGGTCACGGGGATCTGGTGGGCTTAGGTTTGGCTCCTGTCAGCTCCCTTGGGAGGCAGAATGTAGTGATCCTGGCCTCTGGTGCTGAGTCCCCTGTGCAACCCTGAGTGCACAACTTTTCCTGTCTAAGCCTGTCTTCTTAACTGCAAAGGGGCCTCCTAGCCTGAGATGCCCTCACAGATGTTTGGCTGTCAGGTGGGCTACAGAATGGGTGCCTCCTCACAATGTGTGTAATATCCAATACCCCACATCCTCAACTCCCTACCCATCCCAACTCAGAAAAGTCTGTTACCTGGGCTTGATGTAACCCCTCAGGGAGAAATCCAAGAGTTGCTGGAAGTCAGCCACTCCTTGGACACTCCTGACTGTAGCTAAGGCTTGTAGGCTGAGCCTGGCTGGAATGCCAGACTCTGTGGGAAAGAAGACCTCACCCAAAGCCAGGTTCAGCCTCTGGGTCACCTGCACCTCCTGCTCCTGTGGCGAGAGAACCACAGTGACAACCCACAGCCATGTGTAGGGACAGGTGATCTTAGCACAGGATGCCCATGTATCCAGAGGCAGGAAAAATGGAGCCATGAACATGAATGATTGGCCCGAGGCCACATAGCAAGCAGGAACAGAGCCATCCTGGGAGTAGGATGGTCTGCTTATTGATCAAAGGCTAACTAGGCAGGTGGGGACAGTAGCTGTCTCAGCCAACCCAAGACACATCCTTCAGGGTGTCCTAGGCAAACCTGAGCACTAACTCAGTCAGCACGGGCCTCTTTAGGAAGCTTGCTGGTTTTATTTAACATCTCTGTTTTAAAGCTGGGATGTGACTCAGTGCAGAACACTTGTCAAGCATGCATGAGGACATGTGTCTTGCCCTGCACTGCTGGGCCACCTGAGGAAGAACCCAAATGACAGGGTTAGGGCCCAAAGTGGGAGGTGGTGTGAGGGAGGCCTTGAGCTCACCTACCACCCCAAATCCATGTCCCACAGTCAAAAGGGCAGGGGACAGAGGAGAGGAGCAGCTAGGACTGGGGTTAGAGGACTGTAAGCAGAGGGAAGGGGATGGAGACCGAAGACACAAGACAGGGGCACAGAGCTGGGGACAGAGACATGAAGCAGGGCACAGGGCTGGGGACAGAAGATGGAGACAGGGGACACAGGGCAGAGAGTAGGGGTGGAGTGCGTAAGTTACAGGAGGGGGTGGAGGCAGGGGTGGGGAATACCTTGAGAAGCTTGGTGGCGAGTTTAGCCAGGTGCAGAGACCAGTGTCTCCCGTGGCCGTCCAGAGGCCCACAGTCACAAAGCTCAGCTCATGACTGAACACTGTGACACTCAGCTGGCAGCTTGGTGCCTGTCTTGCCCTGTACTGCTGGGCCACCTGTGGAAGAACCCAAATGACAGAGAGGCAAAGCTGGGTTAGAGTGGGCTGCTAGTAAGGTCAAGAGCATGTGGGGCCCAGCCCACCAAACACACATGTTCTTTGACATGCATGTTGCACCCATTACCCAGTACAGACACGACTTCTTAGAACAGACATAAACAAGAAACCAGCTCAGACAAGCCACAATGAGCTGAACTGAGCTGCTTTCCCTGGTTCCCGCCTCAGCATCCCCTTCTTGGATCCCCTCCAGCTACCTGAGCTGCACCAGGCCCCAGCCTCCCTGACTCCAGGCCTTGATGGTCTCCTCAGACCTCATCATTTTTCATAGGGTGTATTCTTGGTTTTGCAAGTAGACTTTATTTTAGCATTTGAAAGTTCGATTTCACAGAAAATCCAAATCCAATCTCTCTTCTTTGAAGATAGAAATGGTAGTGTGTCCACCCACCCCTCGGTAGGGGGCAAGAATGAGCTACACCAAGAAATAGCCACCAAAAAAAAAAAAAAAAAAGAAATAGCCACCAGTTGTAGTGGATGCCCCTTCCTCTGTCTTGCCAATATGGAGGTCGTGTCTGTTGTTACTTTGTTCTTGAGATGTGAGCGTTAAACACGAGAGAATAACAGACTGAGGAGAGTGTGTTCTAAGACAAAAGTGGTTTGTTTTGTTTTTGGGAAACAGAGTCCCCCGTAGCCCAGACAGGCTCCAACCCTCCCTGGTGCTGAGGCTTGCCTGGAAACCCCTCCACCTTCCAAGTCCTAGAGTTACAGGCACGTGCCACCATGCCCAGCGAGAACAAAGTGTTTATTCCTAGCCCACCTGGGTTTTGGGCTAACATCTGGTCTGTGTTTAAACATGTCAGTACACACCCAAGCCACCCACATTGCTGGCTCTCCGATATACACAGAAATGGCATTTTACAAGAGCAAATGCTAGAGGCAGAGTGCCCGTCTCAGTCCCCACCCTCCAGAATACACATGAAAAGCCTGTGCTCACAGTCTCTGCTAAAACAGTAACTAGCTGTGGGACATGATCACTCAGCAGACAGGCTTCCAGCTTCAAGGCACATGCCCTTAGACACTACCCACACCCTCCACAAAAGTACACCCAAGACCACTCTCAGCACAAGTTTTCACCTCATTTTATCTGTTGACATGGGATCTCACATAGCTCAGGCTAACCTCAAACTTGCTAGACTGAGGCTGACTCTGAATTTCTGACCCTCCTATCTCCACCTATTGCCACCAGTGTTGGTACTAGTGTGTGCCACCACACCTGTTTTTATGAGGTGTTGGGATCCAATGTGCACTAGCAAGGTGGGGGGCAGGGGGATTGTCACCTTGAGATCAACCTGGCTACACAGCGAGATTTTTATCTCAAAACAAAAATTTTAAATTCCACAGGAGCTGGGAACATGGCTTTATTAATAAAGTTCTTGTTGTGAGCATAAATAACTGAGTTTGGGTCCCCAGTACTCACAAAAAAAAAAAACAAAAACAAAAACAAAAAACAAAAAAAAACCAAGCACAACAGTGTACCCTTTAATCTTGATCTGAGGAGGCCTGGAGGCAGGGAGGCCGAGGCCTGGTGCAGTTCAGGTGGCTGCATGAGATCCGAGAAGGGGATGATGTAGTTCAGGGCTGGATCATTGCAGCTCGACCAAGCTGCCTTCTCAGAACAACACTGTGGCCATCTTCACCAGACCAGCTGTGTCTGCTCACAGATAGTCACTGCTGGGCTTGTTGACTGTTGATCCCTTGTGGAAGGAAGGGCTGAGGAGAGCTGTCATTCCCCTCAGTCAGTTAGACGCCATTCAGTCCCAATTGCATATGGTTAGGGACAGAGGGCTCCATCTACACAGTCCTGGAGGAGCCATCCATGCTAGCTAGGTGCAGACCTTCCAGCAAGGCTGCTCTGTAAGTTAGCTTAATGAATTCATTGGTTCCTCAGGGCGAACTCTGGAGAAACTCAAACCTTGGCTTGTCATTAGGACTTTGGATAGGGAGTTAGAAGTTGCTTAGTACTGCCCCACCCAGTGAGAAAATTCTCACAACAGCCTCCCAGAATGAAAAGTGCCAGGCAAACAGGGACCATGGCTCAGTTGTTGATCACTGTGTGTCCAGAGCTGAGCACATCGCTTGATACAGTGTCAGCTAGAGGAGGAATATTTCTGCAATGGATGGTAGGTAGATGGATGGATAAAGGTGGGTGAGTGGGTAGAGAGGATGTGGATGGATGGATGGATGGATGGATGGAGATAGATGGATGGTGGGAATATGAATGGATGGGCAAAGGAATAAGAGTGACAGACAGACAGACAGACAGACAGACAGATGGTAAATAGATGTACGATATATGAATGGAACAGAGAGATGGATGGAAGGATAGATGGCTGAATGGGATGGGTGGATGGATGGATATGTGATGGGTGGGTGGATGGGTTGGTGTATGTGTGGATGGATGTGTGGATGGATGTGTGGATGGATGGGAGGATGGATGGGAAGACAGGTGGATGGATGGATAGATGGATGGGTGGATGGATAGATGGATGGATGGGTAGATGGGTGGGTGAATGGCTGGGTGGATGGGTGGATGAGTGGATAGATGATGAGAGGGATGAGATATATGGAAGGATGCTTCAATAACGTGTGTGGACAAATGTATGACTGTATCTAAGGGCAGTAGATAAATAGGTCAAATGATAGACGAATGTAAAACAATGGAAGGAAGGAGTGGGTGGACAGACAGAGGGTCAGATGGGATCACTCCCTGCTCTGCCTCCAGGACAGCCTTTAGGGAGAAGGCAAGGACAGCAGTCTTACCTCCAGCAGGTTGAAGGCCTGGTTGTGCCCTCCCCCTATCCTTGAAAGACCTTGTTTACCACAATAGACCAAATAATAGAACCTAGGTGGAGTTACCCACCTTGGCTGCACATACAGCCTGCTACAGGAACTTAGAAGAATAACTGCCCACTGAGCTTGCCTTGAGATATCTCCAAACAAACCCATCTCTGGCAGTGACCAAGGATGGGTTCCCCCACCCATCTCCGGCTGAAGCAAGAAGGGGTTCAGTGGGTCTTTCCCTTTAAATTGAGAGCTGAACATTAAACTTCGAGCCTTGATCAGAATACTTTGTCTTGGCTTCATCTTTTCTCACCCTCCATCCCTTTTTTCATTTCCAGCCCCCCTTTCAGGAGAACCTGGTTGGTCTATGGCCACAGATGGCAACAGGTGGTGCCCCAAACAAGGGGCCTGAAAACGGGGGACCTGCTGAGAAACACTGTCTTAGGTGGAGCTCCATGGAAAATGGAAGAAGAGTATCCTACACTTGGTAAGCAACGAACAGGACTAATGCTAGCACTAGTTATTTTTTGGAGGCTGTGTTTGCAGGAACTGTGTTTAAGGGGATATGATCTAGGCTGAATAGGTGTTGACCCAATGTCAACTTCACCTAGTGGGTGACAGCGAAACATGGGACAGGAGAATTCTAAATAGGCATTCACCCACAACCTAAGAGCTGCCTCAGGCTAGAGGATCAGGGTTAGAAGGAATTGGAAAACTAAGAAAGCAGGGCACTGAGGAGTAACTATCAATAGCCACTGCTATACCTCCTAAAGAAAGAGATGAAGAATTAGATCTTGAATTTGAGAGAGAGAAAGGGTTTTAGAAAAGTAGTTGTCCTCTCTCTGGGCTGCTTTAGAAAAAAAAGAATGAAAAGGCTATTTCAGAGCTCTCCTAGGAACAGGAGAAAATGAGAAGACGTCCTGAGTTTCTCTGACTTTTACAGGAGAAATCTTTAGTTCTGCTTTCTTTGTCTATTGTCTGTCCTTGGCGTGCCAATTTGTCCATGTGTGTCAATTGTCTGTTTTTTGTTTCATTGCTTGAATGATTGATGTTCTATGTTTCATGTTCAAAAGAAAAAATGGTTAAAACTTCTAGGTATCCACCCCTTGGTTTAGATTAACTTTGTTTTAAAGGCAGTCTTAATGTGCACAGCAGAAGGTCTTAAGTTACCCTACGCCTGTAGCTAGAAGTCAAGCTGAGCTGGAGAAGCCTTTCCAGGAACTGATTGTCTGCATAAGGTGCTCTTAAAGGGACCCATAGCCTTTTGGCTTCTATAATAAGGAAGCTGAGAGTTGTTTTTCCTAGAAAAATCTCTGTGACAAGGTGCTTTTCTCTTGAAATTACAGATAGAAAAAGCAAGAAAATTTTGTTTAGTCTAAATATATAAGATGTGTAGCCACTTCATTTTTGTCTCTGACTGGTTTTAAAGGTATAAATATGTTCTACATGTCTTGGTTATAGATTATTGGCCTATAAGTTATTGGGTATGATTAAAAATTTGCAACTTTGGTAACAGAAAGTTGGTTTAAAACTGGTAACTCAGGGTTGGAGTTATTTAGAAACCAGATGTATAAAAGATAGAATTTAAAACAATGTCTCTTTAATGATATATTAAAGGCTGTATTATCATGCATTCATATAAAAGAAGTGGCAGCCAAACTTTGTAACATGAAAGTATTGTACTTGGTGTTGATTTTTAGAGAAAATGGATGGTTTACATTGTTAAAAACTGGTTTTGTTTCCAAAAATTATGGTTATACTCTAATATTACAAAAGAAACTTAAAAATATAGTTAAACTGCCAGTATTTCATTGACTGCAGTGGACAGTTCAATCATGAGCTTGAAATTTTTTGACTCACCCATGTTTATGATTGAGAAGAGAATAGAGCAGGTAGAGTTGAATAAAAGTGTTAAAAACAGCTGTGGCACAGTACAGGTCTGCAAGAAGGATAATTTGTGGGCCAGGCCTCAAGAAATAGGCCAAGATTAAGAACATTTACATTTGAATTAAGACAATGCACAGACTGGGCTCTGCAGAAGCTTGGGTGACAGACATTTCTTTTGTCTTGGTCATCCTGTCCAGCCCCTAAAAAGGTGTTTTCTGGAATTTGTTTATTGCCTTGCTTGTTCCTTGGGGAGGGGTCAGCCTCAGACCCAAAGACTTTCACAACAGACAGCTTATGGGCCAGGAGTCATAGATAATGATTATGCTGGAGAAACTAAAATCATGCCTGCTTCCCTCCATGGTAGTATAGCTGTGCCTGCTAACAAAAGAATTGCTCTAAGAGTAAAAGAGGACAAGATTGGTAATTCAATTAATCCAAAACAAAGTTCAAACTTAAGATTTATGAAACTAATGGAGCATGACAGTCTGACTTGCCTACTTCAGCTGCCATTCCAGTAAATGTATACAGAATTATGCATCTAGAAGATTGTTTTTATACTGTTCCTTTACATCCTGGTAAAGGTGAGAGTTTTACATTCAGTGAATTTGCTTGTAATTTTTGAGAGCCAATGAAGCGATATCATTAGAAAGGTTTGCCTCAAGGAATGGCTAATAGCCTTTAAATATATATATATAGTTGTTTTAGTACAAGAAGTTAAGAGTTTGAATCTTTCAGTGTATACTATTCATTGTATATTTTATTAGCTGATCCCTCTGAAGGAGTTTTTCTGCAAGCCTTTGCTCTCATATGATGAGCTTTAAAATTTTGGAGTGCTTGTTGTTCCAGAAAAGATTCAAAGGCAATATCTTTTCAATATTTGGGACCTCAGTTATATCCTAAGCAGATTGTGGCACAGAAAATTTCCAATAAGAAAAGATAGTTGGGCCGGGCAGCGGTGGTGCATGCCTTTAATCCCAGCACTTGGGAGACAGAGACAGGCGGATTTCTGAGTTCGAGGACAGCCCAGGCTATAAAGAGAAACCCTGTCTCGAAAAAGAAAGAAAGAAAGAAAGAAAGAAAGAAAGAAAGAAAGAAGAAAGAAAGAAAAGATAGTTGGGGCTAGAGTTCAATTCCCAGCAACCACATGGTGGCTCATAACCATCTGTAATGGGATCTAGTGCCCTCTTCTGGCTTGCAGGCATACATGCAAACAAATGGTTTACTTTTAATTATTTTCCAAAAGCTGTTAGGAGATATTAACTAGCTAAAATCCTCATCTTAAGCTTACCATAGGAGAAATTGAACCTCTGTTTGATATTCTCAAGGGGGATGCAAGTCCCAATTCCCCTCGACAATTAACTAATGAAGGAGGAATAGCTTTGTAAAAAAATAGAGTGAGCTGTTAGCTATCAACAGTTAAATTATATAGACTATGAAAAATTGTTGACTGTTTGTGTCACAGCAGCCCTTTGGGAAAAGAAACCATTAATGTAGATACTTCATCTGCAAATAAAGTTTGAACATCCTATTATGAAACTATTGCTGTGTTAATACAGAATTGTAAGATAGAATCCTGAGAGTACTTTGGATGAAATGTTTATTCTTTATTCCAAACAGCAATTAAATTTGTTATTGGAGAACAATGATATTTGGCCTATTACATGGCAAAATTTTTAGGCAAATTTGATAATAATCATCCAAAAGACAAGTTGTTACAGTTTTTCTCTATACATGCTTTTGTATTTCTCAATGTATGCTTTTGTATTTCCTGTATTCTGAATTTGCATGCAGCCCATAGAAAAGGTGTTTACTGTATTTACAGACAGCTCATCTATTGAGAAGGCAGTATATGTAATTAGATCATATGTTCATTTTCTTGAGTTTCCCCCTGCTTCAGCACAAATAATTGAATTATGTGCTGTAGCCACTGTTTGAAATGCTGAAAAATCAAGCTTTCAAACTTGTATGCTCATAGCCAGCATATAGGCATGGTTTATAATTGCTTAAAATAGTTCCTTTTTTAGATATTGCTAATCTCAAATTTTACAGTTATTTATACAAATGTAGCTTAATTTAAGAAACATGTACTGTTCCTTAACTTTATAAGAAATTTAAGAGCTCATAGGGGATTGCCAGGACCCCAGGGCAATGCCACAGGAGATTTGTATACCAGGCAGATTGTAAGTCTTACAGAAACAATTGGTCATACACTCTTATTCTTTACATCATCAAAATAGTAATAGCTTGAGACAATAATTTGGCATTTCTAGAAAGTGTGCAAATCAAATTGCAAAAATTTGTTCTCAGTATCCTCAATTTTTTCATAATGGTGTTAATTCTTGAGGACTTATATGTAATCAATTGTGGCAAATGGATGTTACTCATTTTTTATTTTGGAAAATTAAAATATGTACATGTGACTTGACACCTTTTCAGGCTTTTTAGTTGCAACTGCTTTAACAAGAGAAGCAGTTATTGCCTACATTATTTTTCTATGCTTGGTGTTCCATATCAGATTTGAGACAATGGAACTGGCTATTGCAGTCAGACATTTGAGATGTTTTGCTGACAATTTAATATTACTCATATTACTGAGATTCCTTATTATCCTCAAGGACAAGGAATTGTGAAACCGATATTATGGAACTTTAAAATAATATCTTGATAACTCTCTGAGTATGGGAGGAATAGCTACTGGCGCTTCTGCCCTGGTTTTGCAAGGAATTGTGAAAAATTGGCTTTTAAAAACCAAAGAGGGGGAATTATACCCTCCAAGGTCACCAAAAGCACACTTTGCTTTTGTCTTGTTTGTTTTAATTTTTTCCAAACTTACGCTAAGGATCAGTCTGCAGCAGATCGCCACTGGCATCCAGTCACTTCCAGCTCATTTGCCAGGGTCAAATGGAGAGACCCTCTAACTAATACATAGAATGGACCTGACCCTGTGGCTCAGTCTTTTTGTTTTTTCACAAAAAGAAGACGGAGTCCGATGGCTGCCTGAAAGATTGGTCTGTCAAGTGGACACAGATCTTGAGCCTAATAATTATGATTCTAATGATGAAGATGTCTCAAAATTCCTATGAGACAGCTGATTTAACATGGCAAATAGTCTCCACTCTTACTGGAGACTAAGTGTTTTTTTTATCAGTACTTAAAGCCACCTACTATATACCTGGTGGCCAGACCTTGTGTCTGATCCCTGCCAGTCAGCAGTTGGATTAGATACTGGAACATTTCTGCTTACAACCTTATTTTCTACACTGCTTGGATAATCTTGTTGCTTTTAACCTTTGAACCTAGTATCTCAAACAGATTGCTTGCCCTCACAGAGGATCGCTCTCAGCAAGCTCAGCTATTCATCACAGCAGTTATCCATTACTATGAAGAATTACATTGAGTGCATGCTCACAGGTCCTTTGGTTTGAATGTGGCTTTGGTCTGTATGGGAAAGAGTGCGCCAAAGATGGCCGGTAGTCAAAGACTTGTAAGAGTATTCTTGAGTTCCTATAGACCTAAGACAAAGGCATACATCAATAATGCTATGTATGTTTTCCTCAATGACAGGTAATAAGGAGCAATATAGACACCGACCTAAGCCAGGCACGGTCTCCTGGCCACTCTTTACCCTAGATGGGATGAAATCTCGTGCCCCATCCAGCTGTTGGCTCTGCACATCTTAAAAAACTAAAAAGGGGGAATTGTGCCTTTCCCACAGCCTTGAGCAGGCCAGAAAGACCTTGTTTACCACAATAGACCAAATAATAGGACCTAGGTGGAATTACCCACCTTGGCTCCACATACAGCCTGCTACAGGAACTTAGAAGAATAACTGCCTGCTGAGCTTGCCTTGAAATATCTCCAGCTATGACCAAGGATGGGTTCTCCCACTCATCTCCGGCTGAAGCAAGAAGGGGTTCGGTGAGGCTTTCCCTTTAAATTGAACATTAAACTTTGAGGCTCGATCAGAATACTTTGCCTTGGCTTCATCTTTTCTCACCCTCAGTCCCTTTTTCATTTCCAGCCCCCCTTTCAGGAGAACCTGGTTGGTCTGTGGCTGCAGGCGGCTACACCTGGCCAGCAGTGTAGACGGTGAGGTTCACCGTGGCAGAACAGAGGAGGAAAGTGTTGGGAGAGAAGAAGAGGGTTCTCTCCAGGTTGGCTCCCAGGCTGCCAAATGCTAAGGGAAAAGAGATCCTCAGAGCTGGAGAGGACGCCACACACACAGTGCGTCCTGTCCCAGGAGTGGATCACCTCCTCCACCTGATGAAGGCTGAGGGAGGTGCCAGAGCACCCCTCTGTATCTTGTGCTTCCCAGGATGCATGCCTGATTCAGGAACTTTAGCTGAAGATTCCTGCACCTCCCACCCACTGCCCACACGGAAATCCCACCCAGGCCCCTGTGGACAAAGCTCCACCATGAAACTCCATCTCCACTTTTTGAGGCAGGGCTTTCTTAAGTCGTCCAGGCTAGCCCTGAACTTGCTCTATGTAGTCCAGGTGGAGGAGAGAGTACCCTTAGCCCCTGTGTTCTGGGAGATTGGAGCTCTGGGGTCCCCAGGCCTTGTAGCCTCAGGTGAGCTGTACTTGAGCAGGTGACATCAGAATAAGATGAGTGTTTCCAGGTCTCTGTCTGGAACTGCTGACTGAAGATGTCCTTGGGGAAGGCGTCCCAAAGGTCGAGTTTCAGGGGGTCATCTGTCTCCAGCAGCAGCAGCAGCAGCAGCAGCAGCAGCAGCAGGATGTGGCTCTGCACAAAGGAGGCCACTGAGGCAGAGTGGCAACAACGGACATGGTGAACCACTGGCCAAGGCTCTCTGAGTCAGCCCAGGCCTGCCATACCCCCATGCCAGGCTGCTCAGGACCCAGCTTGCTATGGTAACTGACAGGAGTGGAACCCAGCCTGTGTATGCAATTCTGATGAGTTTTCCTGATGGCAAAGGAAAGTTATGAAGTGGGATCCCTTGGCTTGAATATCAGACCCAAGTCTGAACCCTAGTTCAGTTCCACAAGTACAAGCTGTGTTACCTCAGGATGATGGTACGCCCTCTCTGTACCTCATCTGTGAAATGAGGACACCAAACTTCATTTTAAATCCTGTTCTACCTAGCCCCTTTAAAAACTTTTCTATGTGTATGCAGGTTTCCATGTATGTGCATGCATGCAGAGGCAGGAGGACAGATGAGATGGTTCCTGGGCATTGTCTATGTCATTTGTTTTTAAACAAGGCTTCTGACTTTTCTCTGGAGCTTGCTGACTCAGCTAGGCTGGCTAGTTTGAGAGACACAGTGAGCTATGTCCCCTTCCCTGGCACTGGGATTCAACTGTGCCAACATGCCCACATGGGCTCTGGAGATGGAGCCCACCTAGGTCCTCAAACTCACTGACTGAGCCCTCCCCACCCCCACCCCACCCCAGACCTTCATTCTATCACTTTTAAGGTCACGCAAGACGCTCATTCCAGATTTTTGAGCCTCAGGTTTCTCATCTGTGAAATGAAGTGAGTTCAACTCACGAGGCTGTTGGTAAAGATCAGTCAAAGGCCAGAGAGTCTGACATGTCAGAGCAGACAAGTGGGTGATGTGTGGTCCATGACAGAGACCCTGCCAGGGTCCTGCAGGGATACAGTGAGTAAGTGTGAGGCTGTGGGGCTCTCAGAGCCTAATGGGAACCCTGACATAGGAACCTGAGGTGAGCTCCCAGAAGGCACAGCTGGAAGTTTCTCAAACATCTGGCCAGAGGGCAGGGCTGATTTGAGGGGCAGGGAACTCATTTATCCTACTGGGCAGCACACCGTTTGGTATCTATGACCCCTGGTGACCCCTTCCTCCTCTCAGCCTCAAGCTTGAAACTAGCTCTACTGTGATCTTCTGTGGCCATATGTCCACAGAAGGTCATTTGCAGCATGGGCTTGGTTTTATTTGTTTTGTTTTGTTTGTTTGTTTTGCAGTGATGGAGCTAAAGTCTTCATCATACATGCAAAGCACACGCTCTGTTTCTGAACCACGTCCCTGGCCCTGCTGGTTTCAAAGGAATACTTGCATAGGTGGTTTCATTTCAGGGAAAACGTCAAGTCACATCGGGTGGGCAGGTATCCAGGTAAATCACTTGGATTATTGGTGCTAATGGCCCAAGACTGAAAACAGCCTCCAGCCCTTGGTGGGGACAGGAAAAACAGATAGGGATGCATGTAAGGGTTATTTGTGTGTGCTTGTCTCTGCTACGCAGATGTGTGTCGATTGGCTGGTTGGGTGGTTATCTGCAGTGATTCAGATGAAACCCAGGGCCTCACACAGCCAGGCAAGCTCTCTACTGTGTTGAAGTTTTGATGTCACCTGAGAGAGATGCTCTCAGGGAATACCTTCCGGGGTTGGGGGAAGAAGGCCTTCGCTGTGCTGTTCACCCATCATCCTGCTTTGCCCTTTCAAACATGACTGCAGAGAGAACAAAAGATGGACTCTCCTCTTACATTCCATCCTCCTGCACCAGCTCATTCGTCCTTAGCACACTCTGAGGCACACACTGTAGTGTCCCCATTTCAGAGACTTAGAAGGCTTAACAGCAACCTGAGTCCCTCTCCTAGGACACACAGGCAAAGGTGAGTTGGGCTGGGCTTAGAACCAAGCTGTTAACAAGATATGCGTTACCTGTTTGTTTGTTTGTCGAGATAGGGTTTCTCTGTGTATCCCTTGCTATCCAGAAACTCACCTGACCTCAAACACAGAGATCCATCTGCCTCTTCCTCCCGAGTGCTGGGATTAAAGGTGTATGCTACCATATGGTGCATTATATAATTCTTTACATTGTTTTTACAGTGTAGAATGGAGGCCAGGCCTTTCATATGTTAGGAAGTGGTCTACCACTGAGCTCCAGCCCTGGCCCCAGGCCATGTCTCCAGGCCCGACCTTTGTTCTTTGAAGACAGGGTATAAAGTCCAGGCTGGCCTGGAATTCATGATTCTTCTGCCTTATTGTCTGTAGTGCAAGAATTACAGATGTGTATCATAGCTGGCCAGCTATTACTGGGATTTTTGTTTTGTTTTGTCAGCGGAACTTATCTTTCACATTCATACTATGTCCAGAGTTCCCTCATTTACAGGGAACTCACTGGTCCCCAAAGGGATCTAGGATTAATATCTGGAGTCTTTGTTGATGATTCTCCTTCTCAGCCATGGTCTCATGCCGACCAGGCCAGCCCTGGTGTCTCTACAGAACTGTTTGTGATCTGCTCAAGTGAGCAGACCTCGGAGAGTCTCAAGGAACCTGAGGACCTGAGAGAAGGGGAATTTCTCAAGCTACCCATGGGCAGGATGAGGCTGGAAGTGCCGTGTGGGAGAACACACAGGGTTAATTGTACAACTAGAGGAGCAGAGGCTGAGGGGACTCCTAACCACACTGCACATCCCAGGAGACACCTGGCACAGCTCCACTCCAGCACCTACACTTACCCTGGGTGCCGCTCGGTTGCCTGTGTGGGCCACACCTGGGCAAACGCATCCTCACTGGGGCACTCATCAGAGCCAGGTAGGCGTTGATACAGAGCTCTGTGTCCTTCTTGGGGACTTGGTACAGGCAGGAAAGAACTTCCCTCTGGCTTGGGAAAGACATCCACCACTCAGTCCCCACCCTGCATAGTGCCCTTGTTTCTATAGTTGACCCTGTGACCTCATCAGCTTTCACAGTGTCTCTACCATAGGCAACTTCCCCAGCACACTGTCCCTGTGACCCTACTATGGGATGTAGCGGGGTCACGCCTATTCCCCAGTTCTCCTATGCCAGAGCACGGTCAGTATCCATGCATACCATTAATAACATGTGGATGCATTCCAATAAAGCTTTATGTACAAAACAGCACAAACATGAAATGCAAATGTCTCAGTGCTTCCAGGCCAAGTTCTAAGGAAGCCACCTCCAGGCTCTGTGCCTCTCCATCAACCCCTCTCAACTTCCCTCACTGTGCAGCCATCTGGCCATCTATTCATAGGGTGTGTTTTCTGGGCACCTACTATGTACCTGACGGCATAGATGACATCATGAACATGACTGACCCAGCCCCCATCCACCCAACACTCAGGTTCTAGTGCGATGAAGTTAATATACAAGATATATAACACATAAGGAACCATAGAGAAGAAAGAGCCTGGACACTGGGGGCCTGGGAGCTTCAGTGTCAGGCAAAACAGCAATGAAGGTGTGATAGTGAACAAGACTCTGTGTGTGAGTGCATGTGAATGTGTTTGTGTGTACGTATGTGTGTGTTTGTGTGTGTGCATGTGTATGTTTGTGTGTACATATGTGCATGCTTATGAGTGTGTACGTATGTGCATGTGTTTGTGTGTGTGCGCATATGTATGTGTTTGTGTGTACATATGTACGTGTTTGTTTATTTGCGTGTGTGAACATGTGTGTGTGTGAACCATGGACAACTTCCCCACTACACTGTCACCTATGGCTCTCCTATAAAAGGTAGTCAGGCCACGACCCAGGTCCTCTGCAAGAGCAGCAAGTGCTCTTAACTTTTGGGTATTCGTACAGCCCCTCTCCACCTTATTTTTTTTTAAGATCTTTTACTTTATTTATGTGTGTTTGCTTATATGAATTTATGTGCATCATGTGCATACATACATGCATGTATGTCTAAATGCCAGCGGTCAACATGGAGTACCTTTGCCTAATCGCTTTCCACCTTATTTTTGAATTTTATCTGTCTCTATGAGTACTTTGCCTGCTTGTATGTCTGTATACTATATGCGTGTTTGGCATGCAGGTGCTGGGACTGAACCCAGGTCCTCTGCAAGAGCAGCTAGTGCTCTCAACTTCTGAGGCATCTCTCCAGCCCCTGTCCACCTTATTTTTTTTAGATTTATGATTTATTTATGGCACCTTTCCTTGTGTAAGTTTGTGTGCAGCTTATGTGTAGAGGAGCCCAGGTGGATCTGGAGTTGCAGGTGGCTGTGAGCCACCACGTGGGTACCAGGAACTAAGCCAGGTTCCTCTGTGAGAGCAGCTCCCCACCCCCTTTTTGTAAAGACTTATTTATTGTGTATTACACGTATTGCCACCTTATCTCTTGAGCTGAAGTCTGTCACTGAGCCTGGAGCTCAGCAGTTCAGCTGGCCTGGCTGGCCAGCTCAGCCATGGCTTCTCCCATCTCTGTTCCCCTCCTCAGTGCTGGGATTACAGGCATGTCCACCGTGCCCAGCTTCTCTGTGGGTGCTAGGGCTAAGGCTCAGGTCCGCAGGCCTTCTCAATAGGCGCTTTACTAACTGAACAGCTCCCAGCCATGCTCGTCAGACAGTTACAGAGTGAGGCCCAAGGACATCTGGAGGAAAAGGTACAAAGGAGGCTAAGATGTGCTAACAGGTCAGAAAATGGACCACAGCAAGCTCAGTGGTTCATGGGCAAGACCTTGACCTCGTAATGGATGGTTGGGCAAGCTTTTTCCCACAAACTGCTCAGTCAATTCGTAAGAAGTTTGAAGGAAGAGGTGAATTGACACCTGCATCAAGTTTGCTCACTGCCCAACTGCAGCCAGAGGGGGCAGAAACACAAGGACTCACGTCTGCAGAGCAAGAATCCTCCGGAAGGCCTGGATAGCTGCCAGCCAGATGTCTAGAGAGGTGCCCTTCAGGGATGTGCAGGTGCTCAGTGCAAGGGTGGGGCTGCGGCTGCCAGACCTGCATTGCCGATGGCTTTCAGCACAAGCTGAAGCTGCAAAAACGTGGCAGTAGGATGAGACCTGGAAGGGTCTCCAGTCTCCTACTTGTCCAAGGATGACTTGCCAGGCAAGACCTAAACCTAGTGTTGAGACACCAGCTCTACTCATCTGGCCAGCACCCACAGGTTCTGGGAAGCTTCAGTTCACACCCAAAGCCTCTCCCAGAATCCTCACAAGTGAGCCAACTCCAGGTAGCTGTTGGCAGTGCCTATCCAGAGCAGCACAGAGGTTGTGTGCCAGAGCTGAGATGCCAAGGAAGGCCCCTGGGCTGGCCTCTGGAGACTGCAGCAGTGGCTGGGGATAGACAACAGCCGACCCCACCCCCAGAAGTCTGGTAAGTGACCTATGAAAGGGAACTCAGTCCTTCCCAAACCTGATTCAGCGTGGCATTTCCTAAACTCACAGTGACCTGACCTATACCTCCCACAGTGGACAAGGGACTTTGCATGGACTGTTTCTAGAGAGATCCCAGCACCCCCCTCCCGATGTATACTCAGCATAGAGATCTATGCTTTTAGGCTAAGGGGGAACAGGAACATTTTTGTCATGTCTAGGGGGATTCTGGGGACACATAATAAGAGTTAGGAGGGTAAGCCGGGCGGTGGTGGCACACGCCTTTATTTTATTTATTTATTTTTTTAATTTTCAAATAAATTTTTTTTTATTGGATGATTTATTTACATTTCCTATGCTGTCCCCTTACCCCATCCCCCACCACCCCCTCGGAACCCCCAATCCCCTCGCCCCTCCTCCTTCTTCTCTGTGGATGTAACCTCTATCTACCCCCCCCCACTCCCACCTCCCCACCCTCAAAATTCCCACCACCTGGGGCATCCAGCCTTCATGAGGTCAAGGTTCTCTTCTTCCACCTATGCCCAGCAGGGCCCTCCACTTTACATATTCAGCTGAAGCCCTGGATCCCCCCCTAAGTGCTCCCAGGCTGGTGGTTTAGACCCTGGGAGCTGTGGTTGGTTGGTATTGTTGCTCTCCTCATGGTGCCACAAATCCTTTCAGCTCCTTCAGTCTTCACTCTAACTCCTCCATTGAGAACCCCATGATCAGTTCAATGGCTAGTTGTGAGCATCTGCCTCTGAATATGTCTGACTCTTGAAGGCCTCTGAGGAGATATCCATATCAGGCTCTTATCAGCATGCACTTCCTGTCTTCCACATCAGCATCTACCTTTGGTGATTGCACATGGGATAGATACTCAGGTGGGGTAGTCTTGAGACGGCCCCTCCTTCAGTTTCTGTCCCTCACTTTGTCTCCATATTTGCTCCCTTGAGTATTTTGTTGCTCCTTCTAAGAAGGACCGAATCACCCTCACTTGGTCTTCCTTCTTTATGGGCTTCATGTGGCCTGTGAGTTGCATCTTGGGCATTTCAAGGTTCTAGGCTAATATCCAATAATCAGTGAGTGAATACCATGTGTCTTCTTTTGTGATTGGCTTACCTCACTCAGGATGATAATTTCTAGTTCCATCCATTTACCTAGGAACCTCTCGAATTCATTGTTTTTAATAGCTGGGTAATACTCCATTGTGTAAATATACCACATTTTTTGAATCCATTCCTCAGTTGAAGGACATCTGGGTTCTTTCCAGCTCCTGGCTATTATAAATAAGGCTGCTATGAACATAGTTGAGCATATGTCCTTATTATATGATCGAGCATCTTCTGGGTATATGCCTAGGAGTGGTATAGCTGGATCCTCGGGTAATGCTATGTCCAATTTTCTGAGGAACCGCCAGACTGATTTCCAAAGTGGTTGCACCATCTTGCAGTCCCACCAACAATGGAGGAGTGTTCCTCTTTCTCCACACCCTCGCCAGCATCTACTATCACCTGAGTTTTTAATCTTAGCCATTCTGACTGGTGTGAGATGGAATCTCAGGGTTGTTTTGATTTGCATTTCCCTGACGACTAAGGATGCTGAACATTTCTTTAGATGCTTCTCGGCCATTCGAGTTTCTTCCGTTGAAAATTCTTTGTTAAGCTCTATACCCCATTTTTTAATAGGGTAATTTGGTTGTCTGGGGTCTAATTTCTTGAGTTCTTTGTATATATTGGATATTAGCCCTCTATCAGATGAAGGATTGGTAAAGATCTTTTCCCAATTTGTTGGTTGTCGTTTTGTCCTATTGACAGTGTCCTTTGCCTTACAGAAACTTTGCAAT
>NW_021604753.1:3252940-3271725 GCF_004785775.1 Grammomys surdaster | reverse complement strand
AGTGTCTCTGTTTAGTTTCTGTTTCCATGATCTGTCCATTGCTGACAATGGGGTGTTGAAATCCCCCACTATTATTGTGTGAGGTGTAATGTGTGTTTTGAGCTTTAGTAAAGTTTCTTTTATGTATGTAGGTGCCCTTGCATTTGGAGCATAGATGTTCAGAATTGAGAGTTCACCTTGGTAGATTTTTCCTTTGATGAGTATGAAGTGTCCTTCCTTATCTTTTTTGATTAATTTTGGATGAAAGTCGATTTTATTTGATATTAGAATGGCTACTCCAGCTTGTTTCTTGGGACCATTGGCTTGAAAAATTGTTTTCCACCCTTTTATTCTGAGGTAGTGTCTGTCTTTGTCACTGAGGTGCGTTTCTTGTATGCAGCAAAATTCTGGGTCTTGTTTGTGTATCCAGTCTGACAGTCTGCGTCTTTTTATTGGGGAATTGAGACCATTGATGTTAAGAGATATTAAGGAAAAATGATTGTTGCTTCCTGTTATTTTTGTTATTAGAGGTAAAGTTATGTTTGTATCTTCTTTTGGGGTTGTTGGAAGATTACTTACTTGCTTTTTCTAGGTTGTAGTTTCCCTCCTTGTGTTGGCATTTTCCATCAATTATCCTTTGAAGTGCTGGGTTTGTGGGAAGATATTGTGCAAATTTGGTTTTGTCATGGAATATCTTGGTTTCACCATCTATAGTGATTGAGAGTTTTGCTGGGTATAGTAATCTGGGCTGGCAATTGTGTTCTCTTAGTGTCTGTATGATGTCAGTCCAGGCTCTTCTGGCTTTTATAGTCTCTGGTGAGAAGTCTGGTGTAATTCTTATAGGTCTGCCTTTATATGTTACTTGACCTTTTTCCCTTACTGCTTTTAGTATTTTTAATTTGTTTTGTGCATCTGATGTTTTGATTATTATGTGACGGGAGGTATTTCTTTTCTGGTCTGGTCTATTTGGTGTTCTGTAGGCTTCTTGTATGTTTATGGGCATCTTGTTCTTTAGGTTAGGGAAGTTCTCCTCAATAATTTTGTTGAAGATATTTACTGGCCCTTTAAGTTGAGAATCTTCATTCTCATCTATACCTATTATCCTTAGGTTTGGTCTTCTCATTGTGTCCTGGATTTCCTGGATGTTTTGAGTTAGGAGTTTTTTTCATTTTGCATTTTCTTTGACCACTGTGTCAATATTTTCCACCGTATCTTCTGCATTTGAGATTCTCTCTTCTATCTCTTGTATTCGGTTGGTGATGCTTGCGTCTGTGACTCCTGATCTCTTTCTTAGGTTTTCTATCTCCATGGTTGTCTCCCTTTGAACTTTCTTTATTGTTTCTATTTCTAGTTTCAGATCCTGAATGTTTTTGTTTAATTCCTTCTTTGTGTTTTCTTCCATTTCTTTAAGGGATTTCTGTGATTCCTCTTTAAGGGCTTCTATCTGTTTACTTGTACTCTCCTGTATTTCTTTAAGGGAGTTACTTAATTCCTTCTTATAATCCTCTATCATCATCATGAGAAGTGATTTTAATTCTGAATCCTGCTTTTCAGTTGTGATGGGGTGTTCAGGGCTTGCTATATTGGGAGAACTGGGCACTGATGATGCCAAGAAACTTTGGTTTCCGTTGCTTATGTTCTTGCGCTTGCCTTTCGCCATCTGGTTAACTCTAGTGGTACCTGCCCTCACTGTGTAAAACTGGAGTCTGTATTTCCAGTTATCTTGCTTATTGCAGAGCTCCTCAGAGTCCAGAGGTCTCTGTGGTCTTATGCTCCTAATCTCCTGGGTGGAAGAACTCCTGGGACTCAGGCCACCTCTTGGATCTGGAAATCCTTCTGCTCTGAGTGCAGTGGGTCCTCGATGACTCAGGATTCAGTTTCAGCTGCTCTGAGTGCAGTGGCTCCTGGATGACTCAGGATTCAGTTTCTCAACAGGACAGGAGCAGACCGACTCTGTGTCTGCTCCAACCCAGAGGACCAGGCAGGGGCGGAAGGGAAGTGGAATTCGGCACACGCCTTTAATCCCAGCACTTGGGAGGCAGAGGCAGGTGGATTTCTGAGTTCGAGGCCAGCCTGGGCTACAGAGTGAGTTCCAGGACAGCCAGGGCTACACAGAGAAACCCTGTCTCGAAAAACCAAAAAAAAAAAAAAAAAAAAAAAAAAAAAAAAAAAAAAAAGAGTTAGGAGGGCAAGGGGTGTAGCTCAGAGGCACAGAACCTGTCTAGCATGTGGTGCAAGGCCTTTAATTCAGAGGTTGAGCACCAGAAAGAAAAAATCAAATTTGATCAAAATGTCACTGCTGGATGTGATGCTATAGGACTGTAGTTGTGTCACGCTGAGGCTGAGGCAGAAAAGCAGGAGTTCAAAGCCAGTCTAGACCACAGAGTGAGACCTTCTTTCAAAAGACATGAAGTAAAGCAATATCAAGAGGAACAACAAAGCTGTAGGAGCCACGGAGGACACAGTTGTCATGATCTTACCAAGTGGCCTCTCTCGGATGAGATAACCCCACACCAGCAGCACTGAGCTGAGTGACCCTGGTCCAAGCTGCCAGCTAGAGTGACAGGGTGAGAGTCGCTAAACCGAAGTGGGTGGAGGATCCTGGCCACAGAGCCTGCCATCCCACACACAACAGAGTAGCCTGCCTTCTCCCAAAAGCAAGAAATGAACCCAAGTTCTCTCTGTACCAAGTGGATGAGCCAGTGTCCTGAGCAGACTGTGTCACTCTGACAGGGAAGCTGCACAAGAGAGTTCTCTTACCAGAGACCAGAAGGTCCCCAAGGGCAGGCCAGAGTCCTTTGGTGGACCCAGAGAAACTAAATCCTCCCGTGGAGGCCTGGGAGGCCTGGGCTGGGGGCTGGAATCAGCTCGGAGGTGTCCACTAGCAGTCAGAAGGCATCCACTAGGTTTGTTCTTAATAGAATGTCTCTGAATGCAAGCTTGGCCTTTTGATTTTGTGGACTATCTTGGGCTAATCACCAGCTGGAGAGGTGCCTGTGAGTCCAGCAATGAGCTCCTGAACCCAGTGGGACTCCCAGCACGTATGCTCAGTCCCCAGCTCGTGCCCCACACTCACGGCACGCCAGGCTCTGCTGCCATGGAGGCTTCTTAGAGACGTGAAGTAACCTGGCTCACATTGCCCAGCCTGTAGGAGACACAGCCCTGCCTGAGCCCTGGGGTTGCATTCCAGGTTCAGGTCTTGCTGCTTCTAAAGCAGCCCTGGACTCAGTTCCGAAAAACACAGTTCCTATGGGCCTGGGTGTAAACGTCAGCCTGAGACAGCCTCCAGTTCTGTTGTGGTCCACACGAGAATGGAAGGTACAAGGTGCTCACATGGGGACCCACGTGCACACCTCTCTACCAGAAGGTGTTTTGGAACCTCAGCATGTGTGTGTGTGTGCATGTGTGTGTAAAAGAGAGAGAAGGTATATATGACATTTGTATGTGTAAATGTTGGTGTGTAAATGTATGTTATGTGTAAATGTGTTATGTGTGTATGTGAACGTGTATGAGTGTATATAAACATGTATATGTGTATGGATGTGCGTGTACAAATGTGCCTCTGTGTGGATGTATGTGTGTGTGTGCATTTCAGAGTAAGTGAATCCTGGTGCACGCATCTCAGCGTGTGTCTTCTATGAAAATCCACAAGCGCAAATAGCTTTAAAGCACATTTCGGTTTTTTCTGCATTTATCAAAATAAAAGGCACCTGACTCCCAGCTTGGGTGAGCTAAGCTAGATCCCTGGACCCCAGGGTGGAAGGAGAGCACTGCCCAGTCAAAAGCTATCCTCTGACGTCCACACATGTGCCTCACACACATGATAACAATTAGGGAATTTTTAAAAATTAAAAACATGATCATATTGAAATTTTTAAAAATCAGAGACACAGGCATCAGGAAGCATTCACTCTACCATGAAGGAGAAAGAAAGACTGTTTATTGTGACCTTGACCAAAACCAAGCACCACTGCTACCCTCTCCTCATACCTGTCTGTTCCAGTCACCCGCCTTGCCAGCAATGTCCTGATCCATAGCAGACAGGGAAACTCAGACTACTGGGAAAGAACACCAGGACAACGCCTGTGCCTCATATCCACACCATGCACAGAACAGGGAAATGGGGGAGGGAAAAGAGGGGAAGAAAAGAGGGATGGAGGGGAGACAAGCCTGCCCAGCCCTTGCATGGTGCTTATGACCAGTGTGCCACCTGGTGGGCTGTGGATTGTGAGTTACTCAGGGTCCAGTCTAGACCTGGATCAAAGTTGATGCCCAAGTTTGTGTCCTTGAGAACAATATATAGCCTGTGGAACCAATCAATCCTAGGGTCAAGGGTCAGGGTGAAAAGTTTGGGTGCTCCCTATACATCCTCAAAAAGCTGTTGGGGCTCAGAGGTACCAAAGCCTTCATTAGTGCTGGGGTCCTCCTGATGCTACTGTAGACTCTGGCTAGCATGGCCCAGTCACTGAGTGTGGCTACAAATGCTGGTTATTCATCTCCTCACATTCTCCGAGCCTGGGACAGTGGAATAAGCATCCCCAAGAAGTACCTCGACCCTCTGAGGCAAATGAGGATTCGGATAGGGCAGGACCACAGAGCAGGGTTACCTCCGTGGGCAAGCTGCCCTGTGTGGGGACCTGAGGTTTCCTGTCTGTACATTAGGGTGATGACAGCACCCATATCATAGTAGAGACGTTGTGAGGGAAACCAGGCTCTGCTCATTGACAGAAACTATTGGCTGGGTTCACAGAGCTCCGCACTGCAACACGCCTAGATAAAGGTTTTTGTTGTTGTTTCTTTAAACACCAGCTCTGGTTCTATTTTGTTTTTAATATGTATATGTGAGTGTGCTGGTGTGAAGATATACCATCTGTGGAGATCAGATCCTCTGAAGCTAGAATAGTTGTGAGCTACCTTACACAGGTTCTGGGAACCCTACCTGGGTCCTCTGCAAGGACAACCAGCGCTTCTAACCACTGAGCCATCTCTCCAGCATTGTGGTGGTCCTTAGTTAACGGGTTCTAACTGGGTGCTGAGCAGCTGGAGAACTGCTTCACACACAGTATGTCATCTCTCACCACAAGCTAAAGTCAAAGAACTAGGTCCATGCTTAGTCCCCATACCAAAAACCAGTCTCAGAAGGGCTAGGAAGATGGCTCGAATGGGCGTGGTGGCCACCTGTAATTCCAGCACTTGAAAGGAAAAGATAGGGGAGCCTCTGGGCAAGCTGTTTATCTAGACTTGCCTACATCAGTGAGTTCTGGGAAGTGGCACACACCTTAAATCCTAGCTCTTGTGAGGCAGAGGCAGAGGCAGGGGCAGGGGCAGAGGCAAGTGGATCTCTGTGAGTTAGGGGACAGCCTGGTCTATAGGGCAAGTTCCAGGACAGGACAGGCAGGGATACATAGAGAAAGCCTGTTCAAAAAAAAAAAAAAAGATAGGAAGAAAGGAAGGAAAGAAGGAAGGAAGAAAAGAAAAATAACCTTGCGTCTATGAACATGCACTCACATACATGCAAATACGCATTCATATGCACATTTGTTTTTAGAAAAGTTCAGAGAGGTTGAGTCACTGGCTCACAACAGCCACATGCATCGCTGAAATTCAAACCCAGCTCCCACTGCTATGGTGGCACTCACACCAAGCCTCAGAACTCCGGAGACAGAGGCGAGACCATGCATAATTTGATGGCAGTCTGGGCTCTGTAACAAGTTCAAAGCCAGCCTGGCACACAGAACAAGCTCTGCTCCTCAATATGAGAGCCAGATCTGAGGCAGTAAATCCTGCTTTACATAGCACCACAGCGCAGCTCCATCCCTGTGCTATGAAGGGACAGCACAATTTCAGGTTGGGAGCAGTTTACCCTCATGTGTCCAGCAACCCAGCCAAGGAGAGAGGTCAGGGCCGGGGGCTGGGGAGTAGGCTCACCAGCAGTGTGTGTGCCATGGTGTCTGTTGGCTTTGGGATGAAGGCCAGCGACCACAGCCAGGCCTCGGCCTGGTCTGCCCCCACCTCCCTAGCCAGGATGAGCTTCCTCATGAGGCCCACACAGTTCTGAGTACCGCAGGAGGACAGAGCATCTTCCAGCGGGTGCCTGTGAAGAGCAGCACAGTCGCAGGATTGTGTCACACAGGGAACAAGCCAAGGCTGGAGGCAGGGGATGGACATGCCTGAACTCTCCAAGGAAGGAGCCATTCTGGGCCTGTGTCTCTCTTGCTATGACCAGCTAGCTAATGTAAGAGCCTTGTCTACCCTCTGGCAGGACCCAGCAAAAGGATGATGTGGGGATGACACCCTGCATAGGCCAGTGGTCCCACGTTTAAGCATCTGATGCTCTCAGCCCAGCACCAAGGAATGCGTGTTGAATGATTTTATTATCTTACTTTCATGGTGCTGGGAACAGAGCCCAGGGCCTCATCTGCTAGGTAAGCCCTCTGCTACTACACTACTTCCCTGCCCCATTTGAGACAATCTCACTAAGTTGCTTAGGCTGGTCTTGAACTCAGTCTGTAGCCCAGATTTGGATTCATGATCCCTCTGTCTCAGCCTCCAGTATAGCTTAGATTACCAGCTTGGGCAAGAAGTGTATGTATTTATTATAAGCAAGGGACTTATTTCTTTATTATAAGCATGAAATGTTTTTTTTGTCTATTTTAAATTTTCCCCTTTGTTTTTATTTCAAGACTGAAAAAGGGGTTAGACAGCTCGAGAGAGACGTTATGCTGTCCTGCTGCAGACTTGGGGTGGTAGTGTCTGGAGTGGGAACAGGATCGTATGGAGGCCTTCTCGGTCCTAGCCATTCCCCATGGGCAGATGTGAAGCTGGGGCCGCAGCAGGCAGTGAGGTGAACAGGTGGAGACCCAGCTGCCCCCATCACTCTCCAGCATCTGCTCTGTCGATGAGTCCCAGCCCGCTCAACAGCAGGATGGGACTATGGTGACAAGACCTACTTCAGGGCTGCAGTAATTTCCAGGGAGACATGCAGTTGTCTGAAGGTCACCCCCCACCCCCGCCGTTTCTCTTGTTTGTCTGTGGGGCTAGCCTGGGGCTAGCCTTTGGAAGGGACAAGGGCAGAGGGTACTCAAGAGACTGTCAGCTCTCTTGAAACATACAGACCTGGAAGGGCACCCTCACTATCTGAACCCCAAGGTTCTCCATCCTAAGGCTGGCATCATGGTAGCACAGGCCTGGAATCTCAGCGTTTAGGAGTATGAGGCAGGAGGATTGCTGCAAGTTCTAGGCCAGCTGAGTTAAACAGCAAAACAAATAACTTTCCCTTCCTCTGCTGTGGAAGTGTCCTAAATGTTCTGTGCAAATCCAAGGAGCAGAAATAGCAGCACTCGCCAGTGGAGTCACTCTGGGGATTGATGAATGAATACAGACAGGGGCCATAAAAGTCACATGTTCCTTATCATGTCATGTGGTTGTTTAATGAAGGGTAGGAAGCTACCCTGAGGTGTCCCAGCCCAGTCTGGAGTCCCTGGAGTGAGATCCTCAGGGATACCCCTGGGTTTGAGGGTCCCTTCACCCCTTTTCCTGGCCCCAGCCTGCAGCACCCCATACTAGACACCTGAGAAGCCTCCACAGGAGGGGACCCCCGGTTCTTGGCACGCTAATCCCTGAGCTTGTACTGATGCTGTTCCGGGGGAACAGTGCCATCTGTATCTGTGCCTTCACATTCGGTCTCAGCCCCACAAAGCTTGCATTCTGGAGCCCACCCTGGAAAGTGGGAGTCACACCCTACCTGGGGACCCTAGAGAGTCCCAAGGCCACCTACCCCATCAAGGATTCCCCAGTGGCAGCTGACCTGTGGTTCAGCCTCCACCTGGAGTAAGGCCCTTACCAATCATCTTGGCATCTCAAAGAAGAGTGTTTCCAGACTTCCGTCAACTCATCTGCAGAAAGGCCTTGGAGCTCAGACACCAGGACCAGGAATATCTTTGTGGTCTGGGGGGCAAAGGGGACAGAATACCAAAGGGAACCCCCATGATTGCTTGTCCCCTCCCCTGCTCCGAGACATACTTGCAGAGAAAGCTGGACATTCAAAAGACAGCTGGGTGGTGAGGCCACATACCCTGCTCGGCACCTGTCTTCCACGCACATTGGGTTTTGTTTGTTTGTTGTGGTTTTGGGGATTCCATTTTGTTTCCTGTGGTACTGAGGATGGAATACAAGGCCTTGTGCACAAGAGACAAGCAATCCACCTACTGGTCTATGTGTGTAGCCAAGGTCCCAGGCCCTAGAGGAGCTGGGGACTTCCCAATAGCCGACAGTTTCTGTTGTAAGGAGACAGTTGTCTGAGTCCAGCCATCTCAGGGACAACTTGTCCATCCTGCTGGTAGGGTCAAACAAGTCCATGTTCCCAGGCCCAGGGACCAACTCCTATCCCGATTGATGGAAACGCCTTTGCTCAACCCTTTATATCAAAATATGAATGGACAGTGCTAAGCCGACCTGCTCCCCTTACTTTATGGTTCTGTCCTTCAGATATGCTGTACAAAAATCCCTTCAGGATTGTAGTTCAGCTCCCGAATCTGTTCTGTGGTCCTGATCCATCAATAGTGGTTTGACTACAGTAAGTTTTTGTCATCTGCATTGACCTGGTGTTGGAGTTGTGCTGGATTTAAGCAGACCCCATGACACCCAGAAAAGCATGGTCAAGATTTCCAGTTCTCAGCTGAAGGGCGGTCATAGGGTGTCCAAACACTGGCAGAGGGTGGCCTCCAAAGCATATCCCTGACCCCCATAGGTTGCTTAGTTAAGAGAAATTGACTTCGTTTTTTCCATCTCAGTCTTCCTCTAATCCAGACCCCTGCTGCAACTCAAGCCTGAGACTACAGGAAAAGCAAGCTACATCCACCTCCTGCTGCCTGCTCTGCAGTGGACTTGGGCAGGTCTGAGGTCTCCAGCAATGAGGGATTGCTGAAGTGGAACCAACAACAGCCTGGTCTCAGAACAACATATGAGGTAGCCAGCATGGTAGCACACGCTGTAGTCACAGCACTTGGGAGGCACAAATGGGGGTCATCATAAGTTCCAGACAGCCTGGGCCACAGACAGAGACCCTGTCTCAAAAATAGAAAAAGATAGCTGTAGAGGACTCCTTGAGGTCAGGGTGCCACCCCCAGAATGCAGGAGCCTTCTTGGGATAGACCTTCTCCAGCACACCCTGTCTTTACTTCCACGGCTGCTATACACGGGCGGCGTCAGAAGGCTGACTGTCACTGCAGTAGCTGGCCCTGACTCAGGTAACCTCAGAGACTCTCTCTCACTCCACCGTGCTACCTGAAGGCCTCAGAGTCCTGGACCTGTTTCTCCTCTGACTCCTGGCTGTAGGGATACATATCTGCAGCCACCAATAGCCTGTAAGTAAACCCATCTCGTGTACCACGGTTTCTAAGGCAGGCATTTGGCTGAGGTGTGACTCTGTGTTGGGGCACTTAGGTAGCATGTGTGAGGTCCTGGGTCCTGTCCCTAGCACCTCCAAAAAGAAGAAAAAAAACAAACCAAAACAAAACCCCAAACCACTTGGCTTGTTAATAAATTTTTAATATTTAATAAATTAAATATTAAATATTTAACTAAATATAAAATGTTAAACTAAATATTTAATAAATTAAATAAATTTAATAAATTTCAGCATTTAATAACCGTTCGCAGCCTGAGATTTACTTCAGAACAAGTGTGCCTGCTCCTCTCCCAGACACCCCAGCAGGCATTTTGCCTCCCCCAGGCCTCCTGATGAAAGCTTTGGCCAGGCCATTCCCACCACTGCCCACCATGTTGCCAACACCCCCCCCCCACCCCAGAGAGGGAGAGAGCCACACTGGGAGTTTGTTCTCTATGGGCCGCCAAGTCTTTGTTTGAGGACTGAAAACAAACCTTGTCTGGGGCCACTGGCCTTAAGAAGGGGCAGACATTGTAGTCTCCTGGCAACACAGGCAGGCTTAGTCCTCCCAGGGGGTGGGATCTGATGGATGTGGGCTAGTGTTTCCCTGGAAAGCCTAACAACTTGTTCCTTGGCCCAGGACATCCTAGAAAAGGTGGGGGCCTCTGACACAGGCACTGCTTCTCTCCTCAGGGAGACCCAGACCCCATAGTGTACCTTGGCCTGAGTTACACGACCAAGGGAAGTGCTGAGCCTGAGGTTAAGAAGTGCTCTCGGCTGGACCAGAGAAGCAGGTCTGTCATGTGGCTTCTCACAGTCACAGGTCCTGGAGCAAGGCTGGGAGAAGTGGTAAAGTGTAGCAGTTCTCAGCTTAGACTACTGTGCACCCAGAGTGGTCAGCATGGTTGTTATGACTACAGGCAGGGAAGGTGCTGGCATCTAGCTGGTGGAGACCAGGAGCGCTTCTTCTGTCTACCACAGTATACCGAACACCCCAACCCTATGACAAATAAATTCAGGGTAAGAAGTCTCACTGTGGGACCAGACGGCCTTGGAGAAACACCCAGCTCTGAGGGTGGGTGAGTGAGAGGAAGAATACAGCCTCAGCCAACACAAGGACAGCAAGTATCCTAAGGCCCCACCTGTCAGGCAGAGAAGCCCATGGCTGTCACATGTCAACAGCAACTCTACCTCTGACAATGAGGTCCTGTTCATCACTAAGGAGTGGAGGCCAGCTTTGTGCCCTATATGGTAGGCTAATGGCTAGTGAATAGGAGTTGATTTGGGGGTGATATACCCTGAAAGTGATTGCGACGGTGGGTGTGCATCTCTGAATACATCAGAATCAATATTGGATCAGACCCTTTGAGCTCTGGGTTGCTTTGGTCTTTTGGTTCTTTGGTTTTTGCTGTCCTGAACTCCCATCAACCCTCCAGCTTCCGGCCTCAGCCTCATCAGTGCTGGTGAAATCCACCATACCCAGCTCAACTGCACACTTCACATAGTGGCAGCACGGTGAAATACACCCCAGTAAAGGTAGGCATGCGTGTGTATGTGTGTGCATGTGTATGTATGTGTATGCATGTGTGTATGTGTGCATGTGTATGTATGTGTATGCATGTGTGTATGTGTGCATGTGCATGTATGTGTATGCATGTGTGTATGTGTGTACATGCATGTGCATGTGTGTGTACATGCGCGTGTGTGCATGTGTGAGTGTGTATGTGTATATGTGTGCATGTGTGTGTGTATTCACATACATGTGGTGCACATAGGTGTTGCTATGCATTTATATGTGCTCATGTAGAAGTTCAAGATCTGGGTATTTTTCTTGATTGCTCTGTAACATATACTGATACAAGGTCTCTCGGTGGAACCCAAAGCTGGTCTAGCCAGACAGTTTACTCTCCTTGCCTCTACCTCCTCACAGATGGCCTACCATGCCTACCAGCATGTTTAAAATTTATTTTTAATAGCCTGTGTTTGTCTGTTCTATGTGTAGGTATGTGCATGTGTATGACATGAAGACAGAAGAATACATGTGTATCAGATCCCCTGGAGCTAGAGTTACAGGTGCTGAGCCCAGACATGGGTGCTGGGATCCAAATTCAGATCCCTTGCAAGAACAGTACATGCCGTTAATCACTGAGCCATCTCTCCAGCCTGCACCTAGCTTTTTGTGAAGTTTCTGGAGAGCCAAACTCCCTGTCTCATGCTTCATGGCCAGCATTTTACCTAGTAAGCATGCTGTTCAGGTGTTTTTCGTACCCATTTTTTTTTTCTGTTTTTTTGAGACAGGGTTTCTCTGTATAGCCCTGGCTGTCCTGGAACTCACTCTGTAGACCAGGCTGGCCTCGAACTTAAAAACTCAGAAATCCACCTGCCTCTGCCTCCCAAGTGCTGGGATTAAAGGTGTGTGCCACCACTGCCCTCAGGTGTTTTTCAAAAAAAACTAATTCTAGATGGGTAGATATATAGCTCAATAGTAGACTGCTTGCCTAGCACTCATGAAGCCCCAGGTTCAATTCTGAGCCCAGGAAAGAAATAAAAAATCAGATGATAGATGAATCACAGAGAAATTGAGAGTTTGGGGCCAACCGAGGCCGTATAACAAGTTAGATCCTATCCTGAGAACAAAAGCCAAGCATGGTGGTACACGCCTGCAATCCTAGCCCTCTGGAGAATCAGGAGCTCAAGGCCACCTTCTGTTACACAGTTAGTTCAAGGCTAGCCTGTGCTACCTGAGACATTTTTCTCTAAAAAACAAGACAATAACAACAAAAACAACTGAAAGTAAAAATAATGTTTTGGGGACTAGGGAGGTGGCCCAGTGGTTAAGAGCACTTGCTGCTCTTCCCGATGACTCAGGTTCAACTCCCAGCACCCACACGATGGATCATAAACATCTGGAACTGCAATCCCAGAAGAGCTAATGTCTTCTAGTCTCCACAGCCATTGCACACATTGCAGTGTCCAAACATGCATGCAGACAAAACACTCATATGTATAAAATAAAAATAAAGGTTAAAAAGTAATAATTAAAATATTTTAAAAGAATAATATTCTTATTTTCTCAGTTGGAGGAATAATTGGGGCCTTTAAAAAGGCAAAACAAACAAAATAAACCAAAGAATTTTTTTTTGCCCCAGACATAGACCTTTGTAACCGCGGTTTCTTTGTAACTGCCCGTTCTGCTACTTTGTAATGGTCTGTTCTGCTGCTCGGGTCAGCAGATCAGGGTCTAGCAAGAGAGAGAATGGGGACAGAGGAGGGGCAAGAGACGCAAAAGATGGATACAAGACAGAGTCTGGTCAAGTCTCTCAAGTCTCTTTAAGTCTCTCTTCTAGTCTCTTTTATTGAAAGGAAGGTTCTGGGTCCCTTTACCATGTGCCTTGTAGCCATGGATACCATGTGCACCTTGCAGCTGGGGGCACTAAACAGTGTAACAAGGTGTTTATCAGAGTGTGCTCAGCTGTTTCGGACTGTTCAAAACAAGTCTCTTGTCAGGGTATATGGCTGGAGATGGCTGTAAAGATGATAGCCGCTTTCGGCTAAGAGTTGGCTCCCAACAGACCTTAGTCAATTCTTTCCATACACAGCTGTAACAGAGACCCACTTCAAAGGAAAGCTGTGCATCAGCAGGAACTTTCTGGAAAATCAGGAATCCTGAGTCATTGAATGTAAGACAAATTGTCCTCCAAATGCTCAGACCGGAAGATTCCATCTGAAGACAATTCAGAGAAGGGATAACAGCAAGGTAATGTCCTTGGAGCCAGCCGAGAGCCCACAGAAACTTCTAGAAGAGGTTGGTTCCTGACAAAGATCATTTCTGAGGTAGGTCAGGGGTACACAGGGAGAGAAGGCCCACATGGGCCCTCTGAGGCTCCTCACATCCACCCTCCCACTGTGGCCAGGGTAGGAAGGTGTCAGGCTGTGGAAGACTGTCTTGATTCTTGGCTGGGCATGGGCTTTGAACCCCAACTCCCGTTGGAGAAATGGCAGGTGTTTGGCCACGCCCACAGAAACCAGGCTCCTACATGCAGTCTACATCTTCACTAACTTGCACCTTGCAGACGCGGTTGGCTCAGAGCAGCTCCTCCCAGAGAGGTTTGCATCACCCTCCACCTACAGGTAGAGGGCGTGACTACAGGCTTCAGCCTTAAGAGATTTCCATATTCATGAGTTACCTAAAGGGCAGGGGGTGTGGCTAAATTAAGTTATTCCTTCTCAGTCCCTCCTCTTCCCCCCTCCTCTATTTAAAGCAGGCCCGCCCTGGCTTAGATGAGGGGGAGAGGGAGGCGCACATCCAGACCCAACTACCACCTACCACACCATGGCTATAAAACTCTTTGAACCCACGGACTTCTCGTATCATTGGGACCTGCCATCGCCGAAGCTTCTAGCCTTTGGAACTCCGGACCTTCTCCTGTTTGTGGGACCCGCCAGCGTGGAAAGCCCTCCGTGGGATTCTGCCGCAGGATTTTTTCCCACAGGAAGGGTAGAGTCACCTGTGAGGGACGGGTCCTGGGCCACCACGTGCAACAGTGTGATGGAGGAACGTGCCAGTGTGTGCACAGCACTAGCCTTCTGAAGCAGTGGCCCAGCTGTGTGCCACTCCTCACAGGCAGTCTCCTGCAGGACGCTGGCCTGGAAGCTCTGCCAACAGTTCAGGCTGGAAGCTAGACTGGACTGGACCAGGAGAAGACACATACTCAGACCGTGTCCTGGGACCCAGGCCATCTGCAGGAGCTGCAGCAATAGGAAGAGCTAAGGGCCCATCCTCACCTGGGCAGTGACATAGCAAACTGGGCAGAGGACGCTGGGAGATTAGACATGGGGAATGGGGAAAATCCAGCAGACGGGAGCCCAGAGACAGGAAGGATTGTGGCAGTCAGAAGAGCTAGGAGTTGCAGTGTGAACAAGGGTCCTCCTGGCCTCTCAGATCCCTAGGGGCCAGGACTCTCAGGAATAAGGGTTGATGTAAATATGACCCTTTCTTCCTTACAGGTGGTCACTGTCCAGAGCACACATCTGCCATTACAGAAAGATGTGGAGTGGGGAGAGGGGGGAGGAATGATTGGTGAGAGGAGGGGGAAGAAGGGAGGGAAGAGGAAGAGGAGAAAGGAAATCGAGCAGGGAGAAAAGGAGAGGGGTGGGTAAGAAAAGAAAAAGGAGAGGAAAGGAAGAGGGAAGGAGAAGGAAGGGAGGAGGGGCAGAGCAAAAGGATGGGGGGGATGGCAGAGGAGAGTAGCCTGTGGGTGTGCACACTTACCACCCTAGGCAGTGGCAGAGTGTACAGGGAGGAGTGAACACTCTTCAGGGAGCACGTTGCCAAGTCCTCGGTCGTGAGCAGCTGAGCCCCTTGACTCTTGTATGTGATGGGACACTGGCCCAGAATGTTTACCTGAGATGATCCATAGAGCAGTCACCCTCCTGGCCTACCTCCACTCCCCTGCCCTTCCCTCTGGTTCTGGCCTCACCTCCTCAAGGGTCTTGGACTCACGTACCTCGGGACAGGTCCATGCAAGGCTCAGAACTGATCACTTCACGTTCAAGGCCCAGTGTGGCTCAGAGCCGTAGGGCCACAAGTGGACCACTTGCCCAGCACTGAGGATGAAGTCAAGAGGACTGTGGCCCCGAGCAGCGCTGTAGAGGGAGAGATGAAGGTCACAAGGGCCACAGTAACTCTGTTCTGAAGATCACCTCCCAGAGGGAACGCCCAGTACTGCACTCCAGAAAAGGCTTGCCTCTCCCTTCTCTCTGCTCAAGGCATCTCCTGGGTTTGTCATGGCAAAACCCACAGGCAAGTGAGCTTATGTACAAGAGGCTCTCAAGATTTGCCTGAGCTCTGAAACATCCCACTGAATCCAGAGTCTGTTGCTCCAAAGGATAGCCCAGTGGCACCCAGACCAACAGCAGACACCCACTCATATCAGACAAGCTCTCACTGAACCCACGCAGCATTCAAAGGAGCCCTCGTACCATTAGCCCCTTCTCCAGAGTGTCTCCACCAGAGAAAACTCCAGGACAGGAGAAAGACAGACTTTGTTCCAAACTGTATCTTTACATTTTCTTTTGATTGTTTTTTAGACAGAACATCATATACCAAGCTTCCCTAAACTTGCCAAGTATCCAAGAATGACCTTGGTCTCCAAGTCTTCCAGATTCTAACCCCAAGTACCACCAAACTTCTCTTATCAGTGCTGGGGACTGAACCCAGAACTTCATGCATGCTAGGCAAACACTCTACCAATTGAATTACATTCCCAGCCTAGCCCCCATCACACAAACACATTTTATTTGTGCCTGGGGTGCAGGGGGTTCCATTACTGAAGACTGAACCCAAGGCACTGGTGTGGAACCAGCCTTGGAAAAACTGTTTTTACTTTAAGTGTTAACTCCAGACCTGGGCCCACAGGTAACTGGACAGAATCAAAGCCAGGCCTCTCTGTCTTCATTCCATGACTTCTTCACCATGGGCCACCTCCTTTCCTCGACAGGTCTACATGTATGCTGGTCAGGCTTTATTGTCAACTTGATACAACTTAGGGTCACTTGAGCAGTGGGACCCTCAACTGAGTAATTGCCCAGATCAGATTGCCCTAGAAGAGTGTCTTGATTAAGGATTTATGTGAGAAGGCTCAGCCCACTGTGTGTGACACCATCTCTCAGAGTTGGGCCTGGACCTGACTTACATAGGACCTTACAGGAGGCTAGAGAGTTAGCCAGTAAGCAATGCTCCTCCAGTGCTATCTACTCTGATCTCCCTCAAGAATGGACTCTTGAAGTGTAAGCTTTCTTCCCTCCCACAGCTACAAAGAACAGATTGGCAGAGTGTGCTAACCTGTATAACCCATCTCTTCCCTGTTAGGGCTGCAGGAACAGTAGGTCAATTCTAACCTCGTGCTCACCTCGGATTCCAGGAAGAGTGAAACGTTGTAGGGCACATCACTCCCTAACGGAGGGCAGTTACCCATGAAAGAGCAGAGATGCCCATCTTGTGGGGATAGAGTGGCTCCCTCAAGTGCTGACAGTGGAAAGGCCTTCCTCAGACCACTGTCACAGAACCAAAGCCAAGCTAATGATAAGCAGGCTGCACCTTGCTGGGACAGCTTGGCCATGCAGCCCATGACCTCAATTCTTCCTCTGAAGCTCAGGTCAGCACCTGAAAGGTGGATGTGGGATCTCTGGAGCCCTGCATCTGTTCTTCCCAGAATGTTGCACTGATACGACTGCCTCTCCCTACTCTTCACAACTACTCAGTTCTTAAATTGGTGTATCGGGACTGGTGGCCAAGCTTAGCTTGTGCCAGCTGCTGGAGCTCTCTGGCTTTTGCCCTCAAACTCCAAGTTACAATCGTTGAAACTAGGAATCCAGGAGTGGGGGCTGCATACACAGCCAGGGAGGTTCGGGGAGCAGTGCCACTGGGCCCTGCTCCTGACTGGTAGGGGGGCCTGTGCTTGGTCCCTGGAAGGTTGGGGGAAGAGGAAGAGAAGGATGCTGAGGTCTGCATCCTTGTGTGGATACAGGAAACCAAGATGATCCAGGATAAAGAAAACTACTGTACTCCAAGCCACAAGCCAGTAACGCAGGCCCCAGAGCAGATGAAACTGTCCCCATTTCCACCTCCCAGGAAGGCCCTTGTCCCCTCCTTCTCCAGTTGGTGTCAGGGGTGGGAGGTCCTAAGGCAGTCCCTGGAATCTCAGACCCTGAGCTTAGAGAAATTCCAATGGCACTTCCTCTCTCAGAATACAAGTGTCAGTCTGGTCCCAGGGAAGTGACAGCCCCCAGGGCCCCTGATTTAGCATTTCTGATGAGGAGTGGGGGACAATAGGTCCCTTAGAGGAGACAGCCTAAAGCCTTTCAGGAGACCCATCTGCCCCTGGCCAGCATCCCCCACCTCCTGCCCCTGAATTCCTGGACAAAGGCTTTATTTTTTTAACAAATGAATTTGCAATAAAAAAGGAAGAGGAATCTGTCAGACGGGGCTGTCTTCAGCGGGCTGCCCTTGGAGCTTTGAGCCCACTGTCAGGGAGGCCTGGGAAACCAGCAGAAAGGAGAGTTCCAGGCTTGGCTGGGTCACAAAAGGGCAGCTAAGCTTGGGGGCAGGCAGGACATTGCCTTTTCCCTTCTCAGATAATGGGGGAAGGGGAGCCAACTGTTCTTGGGGGGCGGCGAAACAGATTAGAGTCATCCAAAACCTATACGGGGTGGGGGGCTGCGCCCACTGGGTAACTAGCAGATTACGAACTCTCTACCTGCTCCAAGTGAGAGGCAGGCAGTAGTGGGAAGTGAGTCCCTTCCATCAGAAAAGAGGCCACCCAAAGATACTATTTGGGGACACGCAAGGCTCCTGCGTAATGAAAACTCCCAATTTTCTCACTGGTGGTCTAGCCTGATAACTTGACAGAATCAAGATGTAAAGAGGAGCTAAGTGTGCTGGTACACAGGTGATCCCGGCACTCAGGAGGTAGAGGCAGGATTATCAGGAGTTCAAGGCCAACCTTGGGCACATAACAAATTTGGGACCAACCTGGGCTACAATAAGGCCCTGTTTCCAAAAAAAAAAAAAACCAGTTAAGCTAGACCTGCATTTGATCTTTACTCCAAAGTGACATCTCTTCACCATGGCTTGCCTCTCCCTGAGCTTTCTGCTCTGGCTTAGTGAACTCTCATTAGTCATGGCAAGGGGTTATGGGCTCACACAGGCAACACCAGGCCAGGATCTTACCTCAGATGCCCGGACTTCTTCAGAACTTCCACCTGGGACCCAGGAACAGACATCACCTGAAAGCTGAAGCAAAAATGTTATACGTAAGATGGCCGCTCAGTTCTTTCTGATGTTAGAGGCTAAGATCCTTTCCTCAAAAAGAAGGTTCTAGATTCTGGGTAGTGGATACTGAGATACTTCCGTCATAAATAACAGAAACAGCCAGGTGCCTGCTTCTCCTTGACACATGAATGTTCTCATTTTACCCAGAAAGATTTCAAAGTCTGGTAGGATTCCTGTAACAGAAATCTACAAACCAAAATAAAAAGGGAAAACTAAAAAGAAATTTTAAAAAATTATTTGTCTTTCAAGTATGGCACACAGCTTTCATCCCAGAGTTTGGGAGATGTGTGCATGTGTGCATTCATGTGTGTATGGTCATGTGTGAGTGTGTCTGTGTGTGTGTCTGTGTGTATGTCTGTGTGTGTGTTCATGTGTGTGTGTCTGTGTGTATGTTCATGTGTTCATGTGTGTGTTCATGAGTGCATATGTGTGTGAGTGTGTATGTGTGTTCATGTGTGTGTGTTCATGTGTGTGTGTTTGTGTGTTCATGTGTTCATGTGTGTGTGTTCATATGTGTTTGTGCATGCATGTGCATGTGTGTGTTCATGTATGAATGTGTGTGTCTTCATGTGTGTGTGTTCATGT
>NW_021604753.1:3239243-3252930 GCF_004785775.1 Grammomys surdaster | reverse complement strand
TGTGTTCATGTATGAATGTGTGTGTCTTCATGTGTGTGTGTTCATGTGTGAGTGTGTGTCTTCATGTGTGTGTGTGTTCACGTGTGTGTGTGTACGTGTCTAGGCCAGAGGTTGATATCAGGCAGCTTCCTCTGTTACTCTCCACCTTATTTTTTGAGACAGAATATCTCACTGAATCTGGAACTCATCAACTGGGCAAGGAAAGCTGCCAGGGAGCCCCAGGGAACCCTCTGTTCTCTGCATCCACGGGGCTAGAATCACAGGTGTACACAAGTTCAACTTTCCCTGGCAGTGCTGGGGATTTGAATTCAGGTCCTCATGTTTGTGCAGCGAGCACTTTATCAACTGAACCACTTTGCAAGCCCCTCCAGACATTTTATAAAGGAATGGAGTTGCGGTACATGGTAGAATATGGGTAAACTTTGAACTTATCATACCAAGTGAAAGAAGCCAGAACTAGAGAGCTCACCACCTACGGTTCACTTACATGAAGCACAAGAAACACAAAAGTCCCCAGAGTCAGGAGAAGAGAGGTGGAGTCAGGAGCGGAGCTTGGGGAATTAGTGACTGATATATAGAGCTCCTGTTTACAGTTATGAGAACGTTCTAGAAATGGACAGCAGTGATAACTTATATAAGTGTAAAAGTAACTAGTGCCACTCAACTCATTAGTATAGACAACCTCATGTTATATATATTTTACCACAGTAAAATAAGTGACTAGACAGAAGCTTAACAGTCTGAGTAATGCCACTGAACTTACAGGGTGTCCAACTTTTTGACATTTGTTATTTATGAGTTCATGCTTGTCAAAAACAGAATCAAGTTACACACACACATACACACACACAGACACACACCTACCTCAGAATGTCCTAAGTAAATTTATAGTTTTGTGTTGGACCACACTCGCAGTTATCCTGGAATACATGTGGGACAGCCCACAAGAGAAGGGCAAAGGACATTACAAGGTCCCCTTCAATTACTGGAGGTCAGGCCTCTATCTCCACCTTTGCAAGATTAGAATTGCCACAGCCCTTCTATACTTAGAGAAGGGAGGAGATGTCAGGGGCAGCCCTGCTTACACACTGTAGGCCTAAAATCAACCATAGGCCTAAAATCAGCAATAGGCCTGT
This sequence comes from Grammomys surdaster, assembly GCF_004785775.1. Taxonomy (NCBI): domain Eukaryota; kingdom Metazoa; phylum Chordata; class Mammalia; order Rodentia; family Muridae; genus Grammomys; species Grammomys surdaster. The sequence goes on along the minus strand of NW_021604753.1, from coordinate 3,251,794 downwards.
CATACATGTATACTAACACCAAGTCTTGGGTCTCTGTGGAAAAACATTGAAACAGATGGCTATAAGCTATTGTAAACAGGCAGCTTTTGTGGAAATTTACCAGCCCGAGTAGTCATAGACCTTGTAAATAGGTAGCCTTGGCAGATAATACCAACTTAGATAAGGACAAGTGAGTCATAGGCAGAGTCATAGTGACCTGTCCCCTGAACCTTCACCCAGCTGATACCCGGTTCTGAAAGATACCTGTATTCCCCCGAACACCCACGCTCCATTGTCATCCCCTTCCCTGCATCCTGCCTTTCTGTGTTTATAACCCCTGTGTGAATGAATTAAGATTTGAGAATAAATAAATAAATAAATTATTTAAAAAGAAAAAAAAAGAGAAGGGCAAAGGAGCCCATTAGGTACATTATACAAGGAGCAGCAGGGGGTTAGGATGGAACAACCCAGGCTGCAGGACCTAGCGATCTCTGAGGAGTGCAATGCTGCCTACCAGTACCTCAGGGGCACAGTGCACACCTTACACTCAGGCTGTGGCACCTCTTAAAAATCCATCCCCTAGTTTGGGCCCAGCTGCTCCCTGCCTCATGCCCTCTGTCTTTGGCTGTTGCCTGTACTCCTGGTCCTGTAGGTCTCTGTCTCCCAGGCTTGGAGCTGGACCTCACATATCTGAGTCTACAACACTTCCGTTTCACATCAGCTCACAAGGCAGCCCAGCATCCCCTTAAGTTTACAGATGGGAAAACTGAAGCTGAAGACACCTGCTGGGAGTCACTCAGCTACCTAAGGGACTACCAGGATTTCAAAGCCTGTCTGATGTGGTGGTTTGAATGAAAATGGCCCCCATAGCCCCATAGGGAGTGGTGCTATTAGGAGGTGTGGCCTTGCTGGAGTGGATGTGGCCTTGTTGAAGGAGGTGTGTCACTGAGGAGTGAGCTTTCAGGTTTCAGAAGCTCAAGACAGACATAATGGCTCACTGTCTTTTCCTGCTGTCTGTGGATCAAAATCTAGAACTCTCAGCTCTTCCCCCAGCACCATGTCTGCTGGATGCTGCCATGTTCTCTGCCATGATGATAATTGACTGAACTTCTGAAACTGTAAGGCATCCCCAGTTAAGTGTCTTCCTTCCTTCCTTCCTTCCTTCCTTCCTTCCTTCCTTCCTTCCTTCCTTCTTTCTTTTCTTTTCTTTTCTTTTCTTTTTTTTCTTTTTTTTGGTTTTTTGAGACAGAGTTTCTCTGTGTAGCTCTGGCTGTCCTGGAACTCACTCTGTAGACCAGGCTGGCCTCGAACTCAGAAATCCGCCTGCCTCTGCCTCCCACCACCGCCTGGCAAGTGTCTTCCTTTCTAAGAGTTGCCATGGTCGTGGTATTTCTTCACAGCAATGGAAACCCTAAGATACCTGGCTTCAAAGAAGAAGAGCCATAGGCTAAAACACAAACCTCTCTTTGTTTCTAGGAGAAAATCCTTAAATATCATCCACTCTACCAAAACTGATCTCCCCAGGGAACTGGAGACATGGTTTTGTGATTAAGATGTTAAGAGAGCATCAACATCCATGTAAAAGAACTTGGGGTCAGTTCCCAGCACCTTCATTAAGTGACTTACAACTACAACTCCAGTTCCAGGGTATCCATCACCTTTCTCTGACCTCCATGAGCACACGCGTAAACTCAGACAGTCAAACACATAACAAATCATTAAATAAAAAAAATATTTAAGGAATTCATCTTGAACCACTCGCTGCCAGCCAGGCCCTCGAAGGTCATCCTGGTCCCCTGGCACAAAAGCCTCTCCTTGTCCGTCGCTGAGCTGCTCCCTGCACAGTGTCCTGTGTCACCAGCATCCCAGGTCCAGCTGTGTATGCCTTGTAATGTAGTCTCCGTTTACAGTGTAAGGAAGCAACCTGCCCTACCTTAGTCCACCCGGCTGGAGATGGCAGAGACAGCTTTTCAAGTTGACTACATTAACGGTGGTAGTGAACAAATCAATGAACACATGATTCAGTGAGGCCACAGGAAGGCAAAGAAGATCTATGGTGACAGAAGTCAAAAGAATAGTGCCCTTAGCAGAGGTGGCCAGGAGGCAAAGAGGCAAATGAGGGAGGAGGAAGAGGAAGGCCTGTGATGGAACTTGGTCTCTTGCTGAGGGCAGGGCTAGGCCAGTGTCTTCAGTTTGTGAAAACTCATTTGTTCAGAGTATTTGTGATTTTTAAGCTAGACATGGTTGGTACGCACCCGTAACCCAAACACTTGCTGAGGCAAGAATAGCAGAAGTTCAAGGGCATCCTCAGCTACATAGCAAGTTCAAGGCTAGGTTGAACTAGAGAACCTGCTCTGAAGGGAAAGAGGGTGAGGAGGAGAGGCAAGGGGGAAGGATGGGAGGGAAGGGGGGATGCAAGGAGGAAGCAGGGGGCAGGGAAGGACTTAAGGAAGGAAGAGAGGACAGAAAGAAGGAAGGACAGAGAGATGGACTGCTGGACGGGAGGAAGGACGGGAGGGAGGGAGGGAGGGAGGGAGGGAGGGAGGGAGGGAGGGAGGAAGGCAGTCTTGCAGAAAGACGAATCAGCTGGTAGTCCTTACAAGGCATTGTAGGGGACTATCCTCCCGGAACAACAGACTTCATCAGACTAGCTGTGACAGCTTCCAGGACATCCTGAGACTGGAGTTGTTGACACTGTCATTCTCTCAGAGGAGTGGGGGAAGGGCCACTAGATGGAGGGGGTGGGGGTGGCTAGTGCTAGAGTGCTACTCTGGCATGTGTGAGACCCGGGGACCCCACCATCCATCCCCAGCGCCATTTTTAAACATTATTTTTTAAAGATTTATTTTTATTTATATATTTATTTTGAGTCTATATGCTATGTTGTGAGAGTGTCCAGGAGCCAGAAGACATTTGACTCCCTACAACAGGAGTTACAGGACATTGTATTAACTGGCATGTATACTGGGATCTGAACTTCTGGAAGACCAGGAAGGGCTCTTAACCACTGACCCATCTTTCTCGCCCTCCATTCATTATTAGTTAAGAATTTGGAATTGGGCAAGCCTGGTGGTGCACACCTTTAACCACAGCACTCAGGAGATAGAAGCAGGAGGGACTCTGTGAGTTCAAGGCCAGTCTGGTCTAGAAAGTGAGTTCCAGGACTGTACAGAGAGTCTTTATTTCAAAAACAAAACAAAAACAAACAACAAAGAGAAGCATGTGGACTCATTCCAAAGGCGCCATCCTGTGGTCTACATGAAGACACACAGATCAGTCTGAGAAGCTCTTATCAGCAAGTACTTCAGCCAGCTCAGCAATGGTATACAAGCTTGCTTCAGGACCTTAGAGGAAACCAAAAGGCCATGCACGTATACTGCATAGGAAGGTAAACACAGCAGCCATCATAATAGGACACACAGGAATAGGTGGGTGGCTTCTCTTACAAGGATACATAGACACCTTAGATATTTGGAAAAAAAAACATTCAACCACCCAGTGAAGGAGCCCACATTTCTGCCAGGACTCACCCACTCCATCCAACCACTCACCTTTGTCCTCCGCCTGTGGACTAGACAGTGCAAGCCCAGAGTCAAGCAGAAAGAATGGCAGGGCGGGCCTAGAGGCTCCTCTGAACATGTATTTCCACCAGTCTGTGCACGTGTGTGTGTGTCTGTGTGTGTGTCTCTGTGTATGTGTATCTGTGTGTGTGTCTGTGTGTGTGTATGTCTCTCTGTGTGTATGTGTGTCTATATGTTTGTGTATATGTGTGCATATCTATGTATGTCTGTGTGTCTCTGTGTCTGTGTGTGTGTGTCTGTATGTCTGTGTGTGTGTCTGCATGTGTCTATGTGTGTTTGTGTGTGTCTATATGTGTCTATGTATGTCTATATGTGTGTGTCTGAATGCCTTGTGTGTCTGTATGTCTGTGGGTATCTGTGTGTGTGTATGTGTGTATCTGTGTGTGTCTCTGTGTGTGTGTCTGTATGTCTGTGTGTGTGTCTATATGTGTCTATGTGTGTCTGTGTCTGTGTGTCTGTATGTGTGTTTGTATGTCTCTGTATGTATGTGTGTGTGTGTCTGTGTCTGTGTATGGGTGGGGCTGTAGGTCAGAGGACAACTCTGAGTGTTTTCCTAACACTCTCCAGATTATTTTTGAGACTGGGTCTCTCACTGAATCTGAAGCTTGTGAATTTGATCAGACTGATTGATTGGTCAGTGAGCACCAGAAATCCTCCTGTCTCTGCTTTCTCATACCAGGGTTACAGATGTACATGGTCACACTGAATTTTTGACATGGTTGCTGGGATCCCAACAAAAGTCCTCTTCCTTCTGTAGCACTTTACAATCCCCAGACGCAGGTCCCACTATTTGACTAAAGACTCTGGCTTTCCTTGACTTTGCTCACGCCTTGGACCTTTACACTTCAAGCTAACTCCATATCCTGTGACCCTTCTCAGTCCTTCCTGAGCCCCTGATTTTGCTGCTGGGTCACCTGGCACCAAGATGGTGTCCCTTCCATGTTCCCTCCACGAGGACCTTACCTCCTGAGTCTCAGATGCAAAGATCTCTGTTTATTAGATGAATCAGAAATTCAGGGTCAGTGTCAACTCCTTAGTGCCAACCCAGCTTCCCGGTTACATAGACACTTACCCACAATGCCATCTGGCAAGGACCTAGCAATTCAAGGATGGCCAAGCCCTGGAGGCTCAGGCCACTGGCTTCCAGCAGTGCCTCCTGCAAGCTGGTGCTGATGTTGCTGGAGAATTGGTAGGTGTGTCTGGTGCCCACAGGGAGGTGTGGCCCCACCGTCCCTGGAACCAGATGGAGAAAGCAAATGTCACCTTAGCAAATGTAACTCAGCATCGTTCACACCTCCCCTTACCAGGGGGGACCTAAGAGGCTAGCCTGGCTTGGAGAAGCCAGGAAGCAGCAGACACCCATGAATGGCTCAGAAAACAGACTCACAGAAAATACTCAGTAAATTAGCCAAGGCTTTTCTGAGCTAAGCTCACATCTTTTAGGATATGTGCACACACATGCATGTGTCTGTGTGCATGCACATGTGTGTGGAAGCCAGAGGACACCAAGCTGTTATTCCTCAGACACCTTACTTCGTGTTCTGAGTAGATCATTTACAGGCCTGGAGCCTCTTGATGCAGCTGGGCTGGCTGCTCATGAGCCCCAGGACCCAGGCAATGGGATTGCAAGTGTGAACCACTGTGCCTGAACCTACTAAATGTGGATTCTGGTAACTGGACCTGGGTCCTCACGTCTGCTTGGTAAACACTTTACTGACTGAGCCATCTCCCTGCCACTCCCTCCTCAAGGAAGTATTCTCACTTTCACTATTTTACAGAAACTTAATCTGAGACTGAAAGTAGTTAACAAACTTAGCAAAAGCCACATTCAGACTTCTGCAGTCTGGGGCCAGTGAGATGGTGACACAGGGAAAGGCCATTGCCACCAAGCCTGAATCCCTGAGACCCACAGGTAAAAGGAAAGAACTGACTCTCTGAAGTTGTCCTCTGACCTCTACACAGGCATCATGGCACAGGAACATGCATGCACCACCCCAGCACACACATGCACGAGAGCACACACACACATGCACACGTACACACATGCACATGAGCACGAGAATGCGCGTGTGCGCGCACACACATGCACACAGGAGCACACGCACACGCGTGCACATACACGCACATGCACACACACATATCTTTGGCAGCCTGGTGCCTCCTCTACAACCTCGATAATCATGAAGTATGAACAGGCTGTTGGCTCTGTCTTAGTGGCAGCAGCCTGGATGGGCAAGACTTGTTGGCATAAGGAGGAATTGCTGGAGGGGAGAGGTGTTAGGAACAGAGTTATCTGTAATCTTCCAAGCCTGTCTTCAACCTGACAGAGAACATGTCGTAGTTCAATGTCACCACATCACTGCCACACCGGGTTCCCAGGATGCTTCTCTCTCTTTCACCAATTAGTTCCAATTAGTTTTGGTATGCTCCACCCCTAAAGACAGTTATCTACCTGCGAACTCCAAGATAGAAGAGCATGGTTGGGGGCTGGATCGGCCTCCTTGCTGGTGTGTGGGTGGCTTGGCTCTCCTCCCACTGGTTGGGAACACAGCCAAGGTCCTATGAGACAGTTCCCCATCCCACCCATCAGCTCTGCCACCCCCACAGCCCCTTTGCTCTGGCTCTGGCTCAATGGCCTGAGTCTCCTGGCCAGAGGTATGACTCTGTGTCCCTGGGAGATGCAACTCACCTCCGCAGGCAGCCACACAGTGCTGCCTCCTGTCCAGCCTGAGAGTCTGCAGTTTCTGAAAGCACAACCAGGTAGAACCAGCACAAGATGAGAATGAGGGGATGGGAACAAGGGGTGCTCTCCACCTCCTACAGGTCTAAGGGTTTGCCACACCCCTTGGCCCACTTGCCCTTCCCCAGTTTGAACCAGTATCAATGCCCCGATGGCTCAAGCAGGCAGGCCTGGAGGTCCTGTGTGTGTTTACTTTTTCTCTTACCACAGCCCCAAGACTGATGCATCAATGAGTTTGGTCAATCCATCAGCTAGTATGAGTCTCTCTCCTTCCCTCTTTCTCCTCCTCCTTCTCTACACCCACCTGCCCACTCATCTCCCTCTCCATCATCTCCATCCCCATCTCCATCATCCCCATCATCCCCATCTCCATCATCCCCATCTCCATCTCTATCATCTCCATCTCCATCATCCCCATCTCCATCATCCCCATCTCCATGGCCATGGCTCCAGCCCAGCTGTAACTTCTCTTGGCTAGACACCAGGAAAACCCTCCAACTACCCCAGGACCACAATTTATCCTAAAACCAGGAATCAGGCTAGGTGGTGGTGGCACAGGCCTTTGATTCCAGCTGCAGAGGGCTGGACTTCCCACATTAATCATCCATCAAGAAAAAGGTGGGCAGTGGTGGTGCAAACTTGGGAGGCAGAGGGAGGCAGATCCCTGAGTTCGAGGCCAGCCTGGTCTACAGAGTGAGTTCTAGGACAGACAGGGCTACACAGAGAAACTCTGTCTCGAAAAACCAAAAAAAATCATGAATCAGTCTAGAGTGAAGCATGAAGACCCAAGTCTGGCTCCCCAGCATCCACACACACAGTCAGGCTCTGTGCTGCACACCTGTAATCCCAGGCAGAGGGAAGCACAGCCTCCCTGGGCTCATGGCCAGCCAGTGTAGCCTACTTTGTGAACTTAAGGCAAAATCAACGACAACAACAAAACCCAGATGAATGTTCCCTGGAGAATGACACCCTGGGCTGACCTTTGGCCTCTACTTACACCTGCACACACTAGAGAGAGGATGGCTCTCTCCTTTCTCATCATAAAATCTCAACCACGGGGCTGGAGAGATGGCTCAGTGGTTAAGAGCACTCACTACTCTTCCAGAGGTCCTGAGTTCAATTCCCAGCAACCACATGGTGGCTCACAACCGTCTGTAATGAGATCTGATGCCCTCTTCTGGTGTGTCTGAAGACGGCTACAGTGTATTCATATATAATAAATAAATAAATCTTTAAAAAAATAATAATGCTGACTTAGTTAATTTTGTAGCTCTCAGCTTCTGAAAAGAGCTCAGTCCGCAGTAGAGAATGGAAAGAAAGAATGAATGAATGAATGAATGAATGAATGAATTCCAATCAAATTATGTGTTCCACCAATTCCATCTACCTGAAAACCACCAACAGCTGCCATCACCACAGACAGAGGCCTTGACACTTGTCAGCCAAGAGCCAGGCTCCAACACAACTGGGCTCACTCCACAATTTTGTCACCTCTAATTTCAAATAAAAATATGTGGGGGCCAGGAAGATGGCTTGATGAATAAGAATACTTGCTCCCAAGGAGCCCTGTCTCAAAAAAAAAAAAAAGCCAACCAAACAACAACAATAAAAAACAATAACAAAAAAAAAAGAAGAAAGAAAAAAATTTTTTTCCTGTTTTGAAACACAGACTAGTATGTGGCCCAGGCTGTCCTGATTCCTTCAGCCTTCTAAGTGTTGGGGTTACAGATGTCCATTACCACACCCAGCCATTGTGGTTTTTTGTTGATTTTGTGGTTTGTATACCAGGGGAGTGGGTTTGCTGGGGACAAAACCCAGAGCCTCATGCCTGCCAGGCAAGAACTTTACAGGTGAGCTACACCCCTGCCTCTCCCTTTCAAAGACATTATTACAGTGGCACAAGTGTAACATTGTGTGCACAGTCATTCAGCTCTTTTTTGTGCACAAGCCCTGCCTCCTGCTTATCCATGACTGAAGCTTGTCCATGTTTCCCTGCAAAGCCAGCCTGGGAACACCTTGACCTTCTAGAAAGGGCACATGTTCTAAGAACCCTTCGCATTTTTCAGGCACTTAAAAACAAACAAACAAACAAACAAGACATGTGTGTGCACGTCTGCATGTGTATATGTGTGTATGTGTGTGCATGTCTGCACATGTATGCACATGTGCAGGTGTGTATGTCTGTATGTATGTGTGCATGTGTATGCATGTGTATGTGTATATGTGTGTGTGCATGTGTGTACAGGATTTCATATGCTCATGTGTATGTGTGCTTGTATGTGCACGTGTGTGCATGTATGTTAGTGTGTTTGAGCGTGCACACTTGTGTGTACAGGCACCTACACTACAACACATGTAGAGGCCAGAGGATAACTAGCTGGAAGCAATGCACCCATGTACCATATATGTCCTGGATCAAGCTCAGACTGTCTGGCTTGATGGCGAGAGCCTTTCCCCTCGGATACAGCTCACTGGCCCCATTACTTATTTGGAACAGGGTCTTGCTATGTAGCCCAAGCTGGCCTGAAACTTGTAGTCCTCCAGCCTCAGTGTGTGTGCTCCAGCTTGCCTGGTTCACACTCACTTACTTCTGAGAAGAGGTTTGAAATGGACCTTGTGTTCTGCAGCCAGGAAGGAAAACGTTTCTTGTTTCCATGGTCACGTGGATCCACCTCTCTTCATTCATGAAGCCAGCTAACAAGGGTTCACTGAATCCCCAGAGGAGAAAGCCACAAATGGAGATGGCTGCCCTGGCATTCTGCACCCCACTGATCAGTCACCCCTGGCTATTACATGCTTGAACCCTCACTGGTGTATGAGAAAATTTAAGTAATTGAAACAAAAATCTGACACTTAATTCAGATACGAGAACATCGTGGAACATGTTGGAAACCACAGCGCCTGCCCTATCTAAAGACATCACTTTTTTTTCAATGAACTTTAGTGTCCCAGTTAAAACGACTAGAAAGGCATGGAGCATACACCTGTAATCTCAGCACAGGGGAAGTGGAAGCAGGTTAGGAGTTCAAGGCTCTAGAACCCGACTACACCCTGGGTTAGTTACACCTTGTCTCAAAAAAACAAAAGTTGAAGCTAGGCAGTGGTGGCGCACGCCTTTAATCCCAGCACTTTCGAGGCAGAGGCAGGCGGATTTCTGAGTTTGAGGCCAGCCTGGTCTACAGAGTGAGTTCCAGGACAGCCAGGGCTACACAGAGAAACCCCGTCTCAAAAACAAAACAAAACAAACAACAACAACAAAAACCCCAAACAAAACAAAACAAAACAAAAGTTGAAAAATCACCAAATGAAAAATGTATACTAGATTTCAAAGGACGGAGGCATAGACATTGGATGCTTTCTATATTTATCTTGAAAATCTTGGGTTTAAAAAACTTATGAAAATTAATTCTACCTACTTTCATATTTTAAAAATATTAAATTGGGAAAGTTAACATTCCACAGTCAGGAAACACATGCAAGTCCATCTCAGTGTCCTCCAGAAAGTCACCTGAGCTTGGGAGAGTTTCTTCCCGACTCCTGCCCAGCCTCCCAGTCCCTCCCCCAGGGTTCAGATCAAGTCTCCAGCAGCTTCTGCAGGCCCTACCTTACCTGCGTCAAGAAGGCAAAAGAGGGAAGGAGGAAGTGGGGGTGAATTCACCTGTAAGTTTAGCTCTGCTTTCCCCAGTGAAGCAAAGGGGTTTGGTCAGAGGGACAAAGGGGTATCTGGAGGGAACCTGACTCTTGCGGATCAGGGTGGATCAAGGTGGCTGCTTTCTCCAAGCCACTTAGAGAGCAGCACAATTACTTACTGCCCGAGGTCACTCCTGCCTTTGCCCAGAGCAGGATCAGCACCAGGAGCCCCATGGATGCCAGCATCAGCATCCTTCAGGAACTCACAAACCACAAACCACAGCTCACTCCCTAAAGGAGTGGGCTCAGCTCTCCTGATCAAGACAGAGGGAGTGGGGTGGTGGGGGCATAGAACAGCCAATCAGAAGCCTGTGGTGACACTACCAGCTCCCTGGGAAGGAATAGGAGGGGGCTTGAGATCACTGAGGGAAAAACCCTGTTTTGTCTTGGGGGAAGCAAAGGCTTTTGTCTCCTAGGAACTATCGAGGTCACCGGGCAGTTCACACCCTGTAGCCGAGCGGGTTTGTTGCTGTTTTCAGGCGCGCCATATGGAGTTTGGGAACTCCCCACAGGCTTTGCGCCAAGCTCCGTTATCAGCTGAGTCATCTTACTGGCCCAGTGGTTTTTTGCTTGTTTGTTTTGTAATCTAACATATAAGACATAAAAATGCCTGTCTTCATGCATGTAATTCAGTGGTCTTGTGGACATCTAAGCTACTGAGACACCACCTGATAGGCCCTAGTCAGATGCTTGGATTAACTGTACCCCTGCTGGAGGGAACAGGGTGACCATGAGGGCAGATCTATAAGGCCTTGGGGACAGTGCTGTCCCAGAGGACAGGAAAGAGAGAACTGCTCACATCTTCCTTGTACTCCCCGAGCTAGCCTGCCTCAGTTTCCCTCACTCCAAAGCTCCCTCCAACTGGGCCTTTTTTCTTTTTCTTCCTTCCTTCCTTCCTTCCTTCCTTCCTTCCTTCCTTCCTTCCTTCCTCTCTCTCTCTCTCTCTCTCTTTCTTTCTTTCTGCTGAGCTCCGGGTCCCATCGCCCCCATGGCAAATGAAGTCTTCAAATTGGGCAGTTCAAGGCTAGAGCAGTGGCTCAGTGGGTAAGGTGCTCGCCGATGGGTAAAGTGGGTAAGCTCAGGACCTGGGTTCAACTCCCTGAAAGCCAGGCACATGGCTCACAGATAGAACCATGGCGCTGGAGAGGGGTATTCCCAGATCGGGCTGGCTGGTCTATGGGCTAGCCTAAGGTAGTGAATTCCAGATTTAGTAAGAAACTCAGTCTCAAAAACTAAGGGGTCTGGAAAGAATCCAGATCCCTGCACCCATGTTGGGCAGCTCACAATTGCCTGTAAGTCTGACTTCAGGAGATCGAAGCCCTCTTGGCCACTGTGGGCATGCACACATGCATGTCACACACACACACACACACACACACACATGTCATACACATACATGTTATACATACACACATGTCATATACACATGTCATACACACATGTCATACACACATGTCATACTCATGCATGTCACACACATGTCACACACATGTCATACACACATGTCATACATGCACATGTCATACACACATGTCATACACACATACACACATGTCATATACACACATGTCATACACACACACATGTCATACACACACACACAAACTTAGAAAGAGAACAAGTGACCAAAGAAGACTTATCCGATGTCCCCGTCTTGGGGGACTGCTATAAGGACATAAGTCCATATGTACACATGTGTGTATGCACACACAGACATATACATGCAAAGAAATGCCGTGCACAATGTGCCTGCATCTTTCTAACAATATATTTTCTCTGTTCTGGGGACAGAAGCCAGGGCCTTGCCCATGTGAGCCAAGTGCCCACTGCACACCCACAGCCCTAGTGACACTATTTCACACTCATTTTATTTTTTTTATTTCTTTTTAAAGATTATTTATTACTTTGTATGTGTGTGTGTATGTGTTCTTGAGTGCAACATCCAAATACACATATGTACAGTACATGTGTGGGTATCTGCAGAACACAGAAATTAGTGCCAAATTTCTTGGAGCTGTAGTTTTGGGCGATTGTGAGCCACCTAGAGTAGGTGCTGAGAACCACACCCTGCCCCTCTGTAAGGGCAGTGAGCACTCCTGACTGCTGAACCCTCTCACACCACCTGTCCCACTCCTGGCTTTGTTGTTTTGTTTTGATTTTCATTTTTTTTCCAAGACAGTATCCTTGTTCACAATTTTAGGTTCATGGAAAAAAATGAAGGATAGTCAGGGGCTTCCCATCCTCCTGCCTCATATGTCCAGCCTGCCCACACTCCACAGCCCACATCACGGAGCTCCAGTTGCTAAGAGCTGTGGGTCCACCAGTGGCTCACAAGAAAGCTGCTTTTGAACATGATGGTACAGGCCTACTGTCTCAGACACAAGATGCTGAGGCAGGGGGATCAAAATATCCTGGGAGATATTTTCTGTGCTCTCTCTCCCTCTCCCTCTCCCTCTCCCTCTCCCTCTCCTCCTTCCCCTCCCCCTCCTCCTCCCCCTCTCCCCCTTCCCCTCCCCTCCCCCCTCTCGCCCGCGCGCGCGACCACGACCGGGAAGAGGACG
>NW_021604753.1:3226147-3238843 GCF_004785775.1 Grammomys surdaster | reverse complement strand
TGTGCACGCATGTGTGTTTGTGTGTTGAGAAAGGGTCTTATGTAGCCCAGGCTGACCCAGAAAGTCAGATCCTCCTGCCCTCTATCTCCCAAATACTAGGATTGTGGGTGTACATCATGGTGTACTTTGCAGACAGTGTTGGGAATTAAGCTCAATGATTCCCTTCCCCAGGCAAGCAAGCACCCTGTCCACTGAGCCACAAGCACCCTGCCCACTGAGCCACATTCCTGAGTTCCGTGCAGACAGGGACATCCCGCAGGAGAGGAAAAGCCACCAGTAGAGGGCCCTCTAGCTATGGGATCTTGGTGGGCCTGTTTTATGAAATGCTGCCCATCTGTTATCATTGAGATGAAAAGGGCAGAGAGACTGTCCCCTATTCATCATGAGAAGGCAGGGAGGAGGGAGGGGATGACTCCTTTCTGTTGACTGTTCAATGCTCTGTGTGACCTTTGAAAACCATTTTCTTTCATTTTATTTTCTTTCTTTCTTTCTTCCTTTCTTTTTTCTTTCTTTCTTTCTTTCTTTTTTTTTTGAGACAGGGTCTCTGTGTAACAGCCCTGGCTGTCCTAGAGCTCACTCTGTAGACCAGGTTGGCCCCAAACCCACAGAGATTCCCCTGCCTCTGCCCACCAAGTAATGGGATTAAAGGTGTGCCCAATCACTGCCACAAGTTTCTTGATCTCTCTGGGTTCATTAACTCCCTGGCAAAAACCAAAGGGCTGAAAATAAGTGAAGTGTTTCCTTGTTGTGTTCAGATGGAGAGCAAAGGCCAGAGAGGAGTCAGGTGCAGGAGCTGTCACGTGATGAGCTTAGCATGGCCCAGACATGGGAGACAGATGGTGCGGTCATCAGACACAGTAGTCCAGCACCCTGTTCACAGGAGAGGGCAGAGATTTACACAAAAGCACTACAAATCAAGGCAAGCAACTGTGTGTTCCTATACAAGCATACATCTATCTTAGGTCCCAGCGTGTCACTTGTAAGTGTTTACCCACGAGAGGAGAAAGCACACAAGGGGCCAGCCAGATGACCCAGCTTATAAAGATGCCTGCCACCAAACCTGATGATCTGAGTTCAATCCCCAGGACCCACACAATGGAAGGAAAGAAGTGACTCTTGTACTCTGACCTTTACATGACATGTACACCATGGTACACGTGTGCCTACACATTCACACACCCAATAAACAAATTGGGGGGAGGACACACAACTTCACTCTGTATGGATGTTCATAGCTGCTTTTTTTTTTCTCAGAGTTAGAAACAACACAAACAAACAGCACTCAAAAAGTAACTGGATAGACAACTTGGGGCATTACACGAAGTGGAATACTATACAACAATGAAAAGGTGCAAGGTCTAAAGGCTGACATCATAGTCCATAATCCCTGGAAGGGCTCACCTGGACCTGCGTCAGTAACTTAACTCTGAGCATTGCAGCATTTTCCTCTGTTAATTAGGGAAGGAGACACTTGACAAACAGCTTCAGTGTGTAGCCAGCCCACGCTGTCCTTACTGCTGCTCTGATGTGGGGTGCTGGAAAAACCCTTAATGACAGGCTGACACCCATAAACATACTAGTGAACTCTTACTCATTGCCAGCTGATATACTTTCCCAATCAGAGATCAAGTTCCTGATCTGCTGCAATCAGGGCCTCAGGCAGGCTGGGAGAACACACAAAGCTGACCCCGAAGAGCAGCAGGCAGGAAGACAAACTCACAGCCTGTGACTCCTCGCTGCAATGCAGGCCGGGAGAAGCACTGCCTCCTCCTCCTCCATCTCTATGGGACACTTCCAGGTGTCCGGTCCTCTTGGTGTTGAGGGCTCTCGGCATTACATGGGGAGGGGTCTAGCCATGGACAGTCACCAAGTGCTGAGTGCCAGTCAGGAGAAAGGTCTAGAGAAGTCAGTCCTCATTCCTCCATTCGAAGGCCTCTGCAGGAGCATGTGAAGAGGATGAGCTGCTTAAGACTCCTGCCTCCTCCCTGATGCTGAAGTCTTTCCAAAGAGCAGGAACTGCCAGGCTGATCCTTGACTGCATCTTTTCACTGTCCCAGGCTGTGCACTCCGACTGCAAGAAGCCACCTGCGCTGCTGCTCGGGCTCAGAAAGCAGCACATGGTTTCTATTCAAAGCTGCACTGTCTTTCCCCAGGAGTGGGCTACTCAGCTGTGATGCAGGGCTCCAGATGAGACCGCTCGAGGCTCCCATGAGGTCCCAGGAGGACACATGCACATGTGCTGGCACAGCCACACTGGGTAGCTGGAGGGCTCTCTCTTGGTTTTGAGATGGGGTCTTGTAGGATCATGAAAGGCAGCCTGATTTCTGGTTGAGCTAGGTTTGAAACCCTGGTGACCCAGCAGGGGATCCCTCAGGTTCCCTGCAAGGGAGGGTAGGCGTTTGCCACACTCCCAGACTCCAGGCTCCTGACATGAGGCTGCAGCCCTCCATTGAGTTGGGTTCAGTCATGTAGGACAATGCCCACTAGCCCCTCCACAGGTAGAGGGCATGACTACAGGCCACGGAGCCTCAAGACAGATCTCCATATTAATGAGGTACCTAAAGGCCAAAGGGGTTTAGCCAATTAAACATTCCTTCCCAGACCCTCCTCCTGACAAAAGGTATTTAACCTAAAGCCTGCCCTGAGGAAACTAGGGTATGGTTTACCTTCTACTTCTGCCATGACAATAAACATCTTAAGACCACGGACTGTTTTTCTTCTTTGGGACCTGCCATGGGGAACAGTGGAGAAGGTTTTCACCTACAAAGCTGCTGTCTAATCTCCCGTAGAAGACTTCTCTATGTTCCCAGCCACGGAGACCACCAACCCAAGCAAGTGAGCCAAGCCAGCCGTGACTAAGAACTCTCATCCCCCGGGACACAGCCGGAGTCTCTTTCCCTTTCTCCCCCTTTTGGCTGCAGGCCGATCCAGCCCATATGCCCCCACTTCGTTCTCCACCCTTCCAAGGCCCCCAGCAGTGCCTGGGGGGGGTGGCCCAAGAGCCTGAGAACCAGATGAACTAGCTCCAGCTCCCTGCGGGACCTCAGACTTCGCTCCCTACCCGAGTGGGGTCCTGTGGCTTCACATAGCCAAAGCCCACCGGACACCAGCGCAGGGGAAAACACAGCAAACTTCCTGTACCTGTGCCTCTCCCTAACCCCCTTGAGGGGGCAGACGCGGGACCCACAATTCAACCCAACAGGCCTGGCTAGCCTGAAAATCCTGATCTTTCTGCCTCCACCTCTGACGTGCAGGGATTATAGGTGTGCCTCACCAAGCCTCACTTGACCAGCTTGTTAACTATAACGTTCCATCTGTAAATGTGCCCACCCACCCACCACCCAGAATTTTGAAAGAATATAATAAGAAAGGCGCTAAACTATGTAGGGTCAGGCTTTCTAGATACTGCTTGCCTAGTGTGCATGAAGCTCTGGGTTCTGCGCCCAGCACTGATAAAGAAGGGTAGTGAGCATGCCTGTAATTACAGTACCAGGGAGGTGGAGGCTTAGGTTATCCTCTTCAATGTAGCGAATCTGAAGTCAGCTGGCACCACATGAGACCGTCTCAAAACAAACAAAACACTGTGAAGCCATCATTTACTATCAAATGCACTGTGTATATTCATTTACTTCTGGGCAGCACATACAGAGAGTAGCAGGCCCTAAAAGCACACTCCTGTCAAAGACAGAGAGATAGCCACTAACACGTGAGCAAATAGATAAGGCTCACACAGACTGTGGAACACTATGCAGCAACAGAAAGGAAGAAAGCAATATTCAAGTTACAACACACATTAACCTCAAAAATGTTAAGAAATCAGGACACACAGAGAAGCCCAGGTATCATATGACTGTTTACATAAAATATCTTAAGTAAGTCTACAGGGACAAGAAACAGATTGGCTGTGGGTGCCGTGAAAGGTAGCCTGGTCCCCGGTTGAGCTAAGGCTTGAAACCCTGGAAATCTTGAAGGGACAGTAGGCATTTTACCTGATTCCCAGGCACCAGGCCCCTGTCACTAGCTGCAGCCCTCCATAGATTTGTGGCCATCAGTTACGTAAGGGCAACGTCCCAAGCCCCTCCACTTGTAGAGGATGTGACCTGTGGTCATATAGGCTCAAGACAGATCTCCGTTTTGAAGAGGTACCTAAAGGCCTGGAGGGTTTAGCCAATAAGCTTTCCTTTCCAGACACTCATCCCTGCAAAAGGTATTTAACCTCAGGCTGCCCTCAGAAGTGGGGTATGGTTTCCATGGGGAGCCATGGAGAAGGCCTTTGCCTATAGATCCACTGCCTAATCTCCTGTAGAAGACCTCTGTGCACTCCTAGCCATGACTACCACCAAGCTCAAACCAGAAGAGACTCTCCCTGTGTGGGACTAGTCGGAACATTCCCCCTTTCCCCCCAGCCTCAGGCTAGATCCAGCCATTGGGTCCCCACTCTGTTCTCAGCTCTTCCAAGGCTCCCAGGGGAGCCTGGGTGCGCAAGAGCCTGAGAACCAAATGCCCCCCACCGCCTCCTCGAAGGCCCAGGGACCCCTGAGCCAGCTCTGGCTGTCCTGTACTTCAGACTGCACTTCCCTACCCCCTGAGCAGTGCGACAATGTGGGATAAGTGCAGTCAGCTTCCCATGTCCTGTCTCCCCAAGTGGCTGAGCCCCAGGGTGGAGCAGACTTGGGACCCACAACCCTACAGTCACACATGACTCAAGGGTTCAAAGTTCCTTTCTGGGGGGATAAAATACTAACAACATTGCAAATATACTCAAAATCATGCATTGTGTTGAGAGGCTTGGTGGCTCACACCTATCATTCCAGCACTTAGAAGGC
Source organism: Grammomys surdaster (assembly GCF_004785775.1). Taxonomy (NCBI): domain Eukaryota; kingdom Metazoa; phylum Chordata; class Mammalia; order Rodentia; family Muridae; genus Grammomys; species Grammomys surdaster. The sequence goes on along the minus strand of NW_021604753.1, from coordinate 3,234,017 downwards.
AGTAGAAGAATCAGGAATTTGGGAGCAGCCTGAGCTACATGAGACCCTGTCTCAAAAAACATAACCAAAATGCACCACACACTTCAGGTGAATTACGTGGAGTGTGAATTAAAATCAATCTCTGTAAAGATGAACTCCATTCCCACAAAAACAAGAATTCTTACCTCAAAGCTCTAGTAGGCGGCTGTCGACACTTCCTTCCCTCCCTCCCTTCCCTCCCTTCCCTTTTGACAGGGTTTCATGTGGCCCACGACAGGGTTTCATGTGGCCCACAACAGGGTTTCATGTGGCCCAAGACAGGGTTTCATGTGGCCCAAGACAGGGTTTCATGTGGCCCACGACAACTCCCTATTTTCTACATGGCTAAGGACAGCCTTGAACTTATGATCGTCTTTCCTCCCAAGTGCTCTGTCTACAGGTGTGATGCTAAGACTGAAACCCAGGGCTTTGCATATGCTGGGTAAGCTCCCACCGCCTGAGCTCCATCCTCAGATCAGTTCTGTGCACTTCAGGTTGTCTTAGGCATACGGCCTCTCACATCTGCTTTCTCTTTGCTCCATACTTTTGAGGTTCAGCCACACCATGGGGTGTGGGCACTTTTTTTTTCCTGTTTAGGACTTAACATGTGTTTAACCATAAGCTCAGGCCAGCCAGGGATACAAATCCTAAATGTGAGAAGACCGGCTGTGGGCTCTGCACTTTGCTGGGGCTCTACAATGATTTTTGTGCCTAGTAGACACTGAGAGTAATGACGGTAGAGTGTGTGTGTGTGTGTGTGTATGTGTGTGTGTGTGTGTGTGTGTGTGTTTTAACCACAGCTGGTGTGAGACTATTGGGTGGAGGCCAAGGAGGCCGCCGAACATCCTACAGCTCACAGCCCCCACCTCCAACAACACAGAAGGACGTGACCAGTGCCACAATGTATTCTAACCAGCCCTGGGTGAATTTTAGACCCGAAGTCCCTCTGCTGTGAACAGTTCTGACATTGCTACCCAGCATGCACAGCCTCCACAAGCCCCCTTGCTTTATTTGTGTCACCGAAGGCTGCCTTTCTTTCCGGGTTCTTGGCAGGAGTGAAGGCATCTCAGTGAGCATTTACAAGCAAGACTGTCATCGTAAAGAAGTAGGGGGACATGATGGTGTTATTTTTGGACACCTTTTTTATTACGTTTAGTTATTGTATTTGTGAGTTTGTGCCGTGGTGCATGTGTGGAGCTCAGAGGACAACTTGTTGGAGTTAAGCCCTCCTTCTACCATATGGGTCCAAGATACGGAACTGAGGCTGTCAGGCACAAAAGCCTCTCATGTTCAAGGCTGTGTCCTGGAACATGGCACATACTCACTCAGGGCTTACAGAATGCTCCATCCCTTGTGAAGACTATCCCAGGCCAGACAGCAGTCAACCATAGAAGTTGGACATCAGTTCAGTGGCAGAGTATTTTGCTAGCATGTTTGGGGTTCTGGTTCCATCTCTAGCATACATAAACCTGGCAACTGGTGCTTGCTTGTATCCTAGCACTAGGGAGGTGGGGCAGGAAGAACAGAAATTCAAGGTCATTCTTGGCTACATAGCCACATAAAAGTTCACGGACAAAAAGGGGGGCGTAACTGACCTAATTCTTCAGGAGATCGTCTGAATTGTCTGCTGTGAAGCCCAAGCCCAAGTCAGTATGTTATCATCATATTGGGCTGGAGAGATAGCTCAGCTCCTTGGCTGTTAAAGGAGGAAGGCTAGTTACTGTGTATCTAGGCATTTCCTCTTCTAATTATCAAAACAATACAATGAAAGTGTTTCTGTGATAGCCAGCCTACACTGGTCAGGTCGCTAGAGGGGTTTGGCCCCAGGCTCCATGTACAAATGCTTGCCAAGACATTCACATGGCCCAGCTGAGACTTTCCCACTGTCTTGCCCTGGCTGGGACTCCAGGCAAGACTGAAGGGCTGAAAGTAGGGAAAGCCAGGCAGAATCGTGCTTGGGCATCCTTCAGTGCCCATGTCAGCAAGGGATCGTAGCAGCTTCTCTCAAGGGGCTTGGACTTCAGACTCTGAGCAGACATTTCTGTTCTGTCCTCTACATAGAGACAGAAAGACACACACAAACACACTCACAACTGTCTTAGGTGGAGGCCTGCATTGACTCACTGCTGCCAGGCACAGGGCAAGCTGTGCACAAAACAAGAGAGCACAAACTTAGAACAGCAGCAGAAAGAACCAAATCAACCACACAGTGACACGGGACGCACCCTGTCATTATGCTCCAGTGGCCACAAACAGCTGATCCTAGGCTGGCAGCTGGTCAGCTGGCCATGTCACTGTCATCAGACATCTCTCTCTCTCTCTCTCTCTCTCTCTCTCTCTCTCTCTCTCTCTCTCACACACACACACACACACACACACACACACAAACACACACACACACCAAGCTCCCGAATCACAGGGCTACACTACCATTTTAGAAAAGCTTATATAACAGGCCCCCACTCCAGCCACACCCAAACCCCTACAAGCACACACCCAAGAAGACACACAAAAGACCCCTCAGCCAGATGCACATTCTTGTCTGACTTAGACTAAAGCCTATGGAAGGAAGGCCGATCCCCAGCCACCACCTCCCATTTGGCACGGGACAAGCATTCTTCTTACTGTTTAATTTCAGACACGAACACAAAATGCAAATTACAGCCTAGGAAGGCAGCCTCAAGTTCCCCTGCCCCCAGTAGTCCTTCCATGTGCCTTCTTCTGCATTCTTAAGTCTTTAAGAGTGGTAGTGCCTTTCATCCCAGAGCTGGGGTTGGGAGAGGGGAGGTAGAGTGAAGTCATCTCTAGATCTCCCTGTCTGCCTGAACTGTGTACCCTGACCTGGTTCCAAACCAAAACAGAACAGAAAAACCAATGGCCAAATAAATGGCCAAATCAAGGGCTTGAGATGTCACAATGTTACTAAAATTCCTAAGGATGTAAACAAATTCTACCTCTCTCCTCCCAAGGTTGAAATGACAAATCCAGGCCAAGTTCTACCCAAGTTCATTCAGGGCATGAATGAGTTTACTGGGACTCCTTATAGAACATAGGTAAGGGGTTTGTTGCAAGGATGTGATTCTCCTCTTCCATAAAGTTGCAAAGGAAAGTCATTACCAAGCAGGAGTGAGGTTTTCCCCACAGCCACACTGGAGATGTCTCTCCCCTAGTCTTCTTGGCTCTCCAGGCCTTCCAGAGGCTACATGCAGACAGGGAGTGCCTGGAATCAGGTGAAGGTCCCGTGACCCCTCTATCCCTCCGTGGGGTCTTTAGGCACACAGTCAAACTCAATAAGAATGGCCTGTAGCTGAACTCCCTAGGAAGGCAGGTTTTTGACCTAGTCCTGTACCTAGGGTGAGAGAGGCCATGGGTTCCATCCCTAGTAGTAAAGAACAGGCAAGAAGGAGTGAGGAAATGGCAGTCAGGTGAGGAGACCCAGAGAAAGAAGCTTTCACACCTACCACATACTGCAAGTCAAAAGTGGTGGTCCAAGAGCAGAAAGGTACTGAAGGCTAGTCACTTCCCGTGTGGCATCCTGTATTGCCCTTCCAGCTTCTCTACCAACAGGCTCAGCAGGAAACATCCACCCCTCCATGTATTGGGGAATTGGGCACCAAGGCCAGCCATGTTCAAACCGAGAGTCTCTATAGAGTCCCCACACAACCTCCATCCTGTTTGGGGTGTGGTAGGAGGAAACCTAGGACGTACGCTGACTGTTAGCCAGATAGCAGAGTCTGCCTAGGTAGATCTGTGGACCTGAGGGGTCAGCTAGCTTAACTTACTCGTCTACCTCCAAGAAACAGTAGCAGGAATCTAAATTCACAAAAGCACATGGCCATCTGGCATTTAACTCCATGTAATATATATCTTGAAGTCCTGACACAGGGCCTTTGTTTAGAAGACTCTGCATGTGTAATGAATACCAGCTTGAGATCAGTTACACATCACAATGACAGCCAAACTTCTAACTGCACAGCCTTAAACTTGACCAAATAAAAGAGAAGCCACACAGTGGAGACCCCACGAGCAGCGATTTCACAAGAACACAAATAAGGGTTTCAGTGCAATATAAACCACAACTAAATGACTTGATTCCCCCACACCTTTCAACTTGAAGCTGTCACCACAGGTAGGAGAAAGGGGTGGCAGCCACGCTTCGGGCTTGGCACCCCCTCTCCTAGCATCTCATAGTCACGCCGGGCCAATGAACAAGGGGGTTTTGTTCAGAGAATGAATGAGGACAGCTTTCTTCTTGGCGTTTTATTAAAGCTTGAAAGCCATGGCTTGCTGCCATCAATGACGACTATGGGCCCCCGACAGCCAAACCTTCTAATGCAACTCTTTAGCAACGGTCATCTTGCTACGGTTGAAGCCTGAGGTGTGGGTCTCGAAGGATTTTCTAATGTAACAGAGCAATTTAAGATTCTTTGGGTAACGCCTGGAAACACAACACGAGGCCTTTCTTCATAACAGGTGAACTGAATCGTTCACTGAATGATCAAAGATTTTATTTGTTTAAAAGCAGATATCATCAAAGTCATGTATGGTACCCATAATTCACTGCAAAAATGATGGCTAGTACTTCTGGATCATCGTATGACCAGCTTGGTCAATGGCTAGGCTGTATCTTAACCAATATGCAGACTTCTGTTCCAGGTCAGGTTGACTTCATACACTGATATTTGCAGCAGATCTTGTGTAGGCTTAGGATGGGTCAGGGCCTCCTGAGAAGCTGGCCAGACTGTGTCAGTATTATACATGACAGAGTGCTCACCCTAGAAAGAACCCTGAACTTGTCTTTGGCATCCTTCTTCCTGGTCTGTTGATGTTGGAGACCATGATGGCTGTACCACACAGGCTCATCTCTAAAAAATGAAATCAGGTTTCAGGGAGCTCCAGCAGCCAATCTCTCGGCATGAAGCATGGGCTCAAATAGGGGTCCCCTGACTCCCCCAAAGAAGCCCCATGGAGACAAGGTTTTCTAAACAACACCAAACCTACATAGGCAGTCGATGAAATTACCTGTTTGTTTTTCTGTCAAAGCAAAACAGAACAAAAAGCCCAGTAGATGCAGAGGCACATGTGGAAAGCCCTGGGTATTTGAGAGGCAAAGACAGGATTGCCTCGGAGTTCAAGGCTGGCCTAGGCAACAAGCTGGACTGTATGTGAAAAACTAAAACAAAACCAACTAAAAACACATCAGCAAATGGAGAAATGAAGGTTGTATCATGATTACAAAAATTATTCTAGAAATGTCTCCCTGCCAAGTAACTTCCATATGTGTTTAAGAACAAAGGGAGTTCCTGGAAACTGTGTGAGGAAGAAGCCCCTTCACAGGACAGGGACTGAGACAGGACAGGCTTCGAGCCTTTTATTTAGTACTAGTGACCTTATCTGTATGTGACTGGTGGGTGTCAGCAGCCCTTCTGTGCACTTGGAAAAAAAAAACTTATGAAATTAAAATGATTCTGAGTGCCGGAGAAGTCTGCAATTACAGAACTGCAACGTCTTTAAGGCGAAGTCTCAGTCATTAGGGATGGGAAGAGACGGAACAGATCAAGCCAAACAGTGAGAAATAAGGCAAACTGTGGCTTTGGGGTTTGAGATTGGCACCAGGAAGGCCCACTGAGGAAGAGGAGGCAGCCAATGGTAAATCATCGGAGGGGATGCAAATGGGGTAACCATCAGTTAGTGGGGTAACGTGAGCAGGAGGTAAACCCTTGAAACAACACCCAAGGTCCACGTCTTCGCATGTGCAGGGCACAGCTCCAGCAGCAGTTTCTGGGAAGTTTGTTACTTTTCCGACCTTTCCCACCCCCTAAAAGACATGAAGATGGAGCCCATGAAGAGATGAGATCAAGGAAGGACCTCTTCTGGCTGTGCTGGGCAAGGGTCAGGTGACTTCCGGTAGTACTTGTCTACTACCTCCCTGGTGGCTGGCTGGCCGAGTCCTACAAACGCTTGTAGGTGCCCAGGAGAGCTTTGCAGTTGGGGCAGTAATGGTCCACGTCCTGCAAGGCGTCTACACAGAATGGGATGAAGCAGCAGCCAGCGATGCATCTGGGAAGAGAGACACAAGGAACAGGTCACCAGCTGTGGAACGAGGTTGGGTGCAGCCAAGAACATGGGTTCATGCACTCGCGCTGGAACCCCCTTAAGGGCCTTTGATGGGCTGGGGGTGGAGCTAAAGGCCATCTGGAAGAATATGTCCCTGCATGCACAAAGCTCAGAGTTTGATTCTCAATACCAGATGTACAAGCTTGTAATTCCAGCACTCAGGAGACACAGGCAGGAGAATCAGGAGTTCAAGGTCATTTTTGACTACCTGAAGGAGTTGGAGGCCAGCCTTGGATATATGAGACCCTGACTCAAAAAAGGTCTTTGCAAAAATAATTCTCTTGATACAGGGCCACCCTGGAAACTTTAGATGGGGGCCCAAACCCAAAACCAGTATCCTAAGTATGCCACCCAAGTACAAATGACATGTGAAATGAGGTACAACCAGGCATGGTGGTAAACACCTGAGATCCTGTCACTAGAAAGACAGAGGCAGGAAGATTTTGATTCAAAGCCAGCCTGGGATACACAGTTAAGACTAGAAATGCAACAAAACACCAGTACTTGGGATGCGGCTCAGTGGGAGAGCAGTTGGCCAGCACCTGAGAGAGCTGAACTCTATCCCTGGCACAAAAAAAAAAAAAAAAAGCAAAACAAAACTAACAGGTAGGAGGAGCATTCTGGGACTGTCACACAAAGCCCTGGGCCCACCCCCAGCACCTGGATACAATGATATGGGGCTGGAATCCCAGCACTAGAAAGGTAGAGAGGCAGGGGACCAGTTCAAGGACACCTTTGGGTATGTGGTGACTTCAGAGAGAGCCTGAGCTACATTAGACCCTATATAAAAGGAAGAGAAGGCTAAAGAGGAGGAAGAGGAAGAAGTAGCAGCCATCATCATCTTAGATAAGAACTGGCAAACTGGTTTGTAAAGAAGTCACATAGGCCTCCCTGGTCGACAGAGAGTCCCGGGACAGCCAGGGCTACACAAAAGAAACCTTGTCTTGAGGGAAAACAGAGGCAGAGCAGAGTTCATGTTAGATGCCCATGGCCTGTGTTTTGCCTGCTCAGCCTACCTAGCTGCCTAGCTGCATAAACATGAATGATTCCAAACAATAAGCCAGCAGCATCCAGTCAAACTTAAACAGGAGTAGGCTGGGGTTAACTTGGGGACAAAGCTGTCTTCAGGGTTCTTCTAGTGACCAGGAAATCAATTTCCCCAGATGACCCCTCTTAACAGTCTTGTCACCTTCTGCATGGGTAGGACTTCCTACAAACATCATAAAACCCAAACACTGCTGGCTGTTGCCTGCTCCATGCCACCACCACCCTGGCCCTGCCCCCGTGAGGTCCCTGCAACCCCAAACACTCGGAGCTCATTCTAACCATACACCCAGAAGACAGAGGTGGGTTCTTACACACAGAGAAGGAAAGCCATCTGCCATTGAGGGAATCTGATTAAAGTGAGACTCCCATCTCAAAAAAAAAAAAAAAAAAACCCTAAAATGTTAGAAATAAAAGAGAGAGAAACCCAGCCTCGACTTCAGAAGCTGTCTCACAAGAGGCTGACCTTGTGTAACCCCACTCCAGTTTCAAAGATAAAGGTAGTTTTAATATTAATATTGCAAAGCAATGAAATCTCCCTCCTCCCTTTCTTTCTGAGACAGGATCTCACTACGTAACCCAGGCTGGCCTGGAATGCCCTATATAGATCAGCCTGGCCTTGAACTCATAAAGATCTGCTTGCCTGTGTGTGTGTGTGTGTGTGTGTGTGTGTGTGTGTGTGTGTGTGTGT
>NW_021604753.1:3220890-3226137 GCF_004785775.1 Grammomys surdaster | reverse complement strand
TGTGTGTGTGTGTGTGTGTGTGTGTGTGTGTGTGTGTGTGTGTGTGTAGGGTGTCCATCTTACTGTGTGGTCCAAGCTGGTCTTGAACTTGCATCTTCTTGTTTTGTCTTCCAAGACTAGGGTGACAGATGTGCAGTATTGGGCTGGCAGCACTTTGTGATACTGAGGATGGAAACTAGGCCTCACAGATGCTGGGCAAGCCTCCCACCACTCCGTACTCTGCCACATCCCCAGCAGTCATCTTACTTTTGTTTTTGGAAACAGGGTCTCAGCCCAAACCCACTATGTGGCAGAGGCTGGCCTTAATCTCAGGCATGAGAGTGCAGGCGTGTACCACTACGCACAGCTTTAATTCACCCTGTGGACACTGTCTCACTCAGCTGTTCAGACCGGCCCTGAGCTTGTGATCCTACCTCACCCCTAAGTGCTGAAACAGCAGACCTAGTTAGCAGTGGACCTGTATTTAAGTCTTTTCTGCAGAGAGTGGAGGCAAGAGTCCACAGTGGAGCTGCATAGGAAGACTGAGAAGGGCAGGCCCAGAGGCCTACTTCTCTACTTCTTCCCTAGAGAACACTCTCTAAGGCTCTACATCTTTGAAATAAGGAAGAACAATATTGTTCCTTCCCACCTAAAGTCACAAGCAGACTGTGAGATGTAAGTTAGTCACCCAAAAGTAGATGTCTCTGCTTGTCCAGGAAAAACCACGCAGCTGTAGCCAAGTGGCTCATGGGTAAGGGGGTTCACGGGTGAGGGTTCACGGGTGAGGGGGTTCAAGGGTGAGGGTTCACGGGTGAGGGTTCACGGGTGAGGGGGTCTCACAGGTGAGGGTTCATGGGTGAGGGGGTCTCACGGGTGAGGGGGCTCATGGGTGAAGGGGTTCACAGGTGAGGGGGCTCCCACTATTACCTGCTTTAGGAAAAACTGCAATTGGTTTTGCTCAGATTTCTCTCCCAGAACAGAGACTAGAACCTCTTTCAGTGCAGACATAAATATTTATGTAAACCCCCTGTACTGGCAATTAGAAAATACCAGAGGCTATAAGGAGAAGCATACCTGGGTGAGGCCTTAACGTGTGTCAATGTATAAACCATTTGAAGCTCTCTTAGAGACAAAGCAAAGATTATTTAGGTCATGAAATTCTAGGACAAGAAGCCTGAGGGTCTTGCCCTCTCCAGATGTGAACAGCTGCTCTGTGGGTGCTACAGGAACACAGCCCAGAGATTTATATGTGATTTATATATTTTAAGAGCGAGTTTCCACTTGGGGGGGGGGACTGCAGCTGCAAGGGAAATTTTTAGTAGTTTCCCTGTCAGGAAGGGGTTGCCATAAACATCTAGAAAGTAGACACTAGATGTATTGCTCCAGATACTTCACCTTTAATTTTACATTCACTCGCTCGCTTGCTCACTCACTCACTCACTCATTCATTCATTCACTCATTCATTCATTCATTCATTCATTCACTCATTCATTCATTCATTCTGTATGAGTGAATACCTATGTGTCATGGCACACATGTGGAGGTCTGAGGACAACTTTTGGGGAGTCGAGTCTTTCTTTCCACTGTGTAGGTTCTGGGAATCGAGCTCAGCCTATGAGGCTTGGCTGCAAGCACACTTACCTGCTGAGCTACCTGCCGGCCCTGCTTTGTGTTTTACTGAGACAGGGTCTCACTCCGTAACCCAGGCGGCCCTCAAATGTTCATCCCTCCTGCCTTTGCCTCCTCCTGTTGGTGCAGGGATTCCAGAACATACCACTGTGCTCAGCCTTCAACATCCTCAACCAGGCTGAAGTACACAGACAGGCGCTAGCCTAGCATGCTGACGTCCCGAGTTCTGACCTCAGCACCATAAAAACAGAAGAAGGAGAAGGGGAAGGGGAAGGGGAAGGGGAAGGGGAAGGGGAAGGGGAAGGGGAAGGGGAAAAGGGAAGGGGAAAGGGAATGGGAAAGGGGAAGGGGAAGGGGAAGGGGAAGAAAATTCCTCCAGGTCTCTGGGGATAATTCAGTCAGACAAGAGTCTGTCTTGTAAGCATGAGGACCTGAGTTCAATTCCCTGAACCACATGAATGAAGGAACTATTCACTGAGAGCTGTCCTCTAACCTTGACATGTGTGCCATGGTACATGTCCATGTGTGCGCACGCATGCACACACACACACACACACACAAGAGAAAATGAAAGAGGGAGGGAGGGAGGGAGGAAGGGAAGGAAGGAAGGAGGGAGGGAGGGGAGAAAAAAAGAAAGGCATGATGGTATCAGTTTATAATCCTGAGGTTGGTGAGTTAGTCAGGGTCTATGGGGGTTACTATTCAGCCACCCTAACTTCTTTCGCAGGTCTAAGAGCACTGAGAGACCTTGTCTTAACAGACAAGACAAACAGGAGGCTAACCTTGGCCTCTACAGTCATGCACACAGATTCCCACACACATACACGCATTCCTACAACTCACAGGACAGCCCCCACCACAGCTAAGTTTCCAGTCTGAAGACCAATAGCCCCAGAGTGGGCACCCTCCAGAGGCCCAGGAGCAGTACACTCACCCCAGCAGACACAGACTGCCACAGGACAGCCAGGTGAGGGCTCCGGCATTGTAGGACAGCTGGGTCACGATCATCTTGCTGCAGGAAGGACAGCACATCTGGACGGGGCGGTCATAGAAGGAGACAGGCTGCTGCACATAAACGGTCTGCACGGCAACTAAAAGCGGAAGACATGACCAGTCACTCAGAGAGCAAGCACGAGTGCTGGATGATGCCAACTCATGAGGCCTGGGGCCGCAGCGGTTACCCCAGGGCCCAAGCTCAGAGTGCTACCATTCTTGCTTGCCCAAAAGCATCAATCACCCAGTGGCTTCCAAGGACGAAAGGATAAAAAAGATGTACTTGTCCAGACAATTATATCTCAGCCCTAAAGGGATGGAGATTCTGACACAGCAGACACCATGCTGAGTAAAATAAGGCAGCCACAGAAGGACAAGCACTGGGAGACTCCAGAGATGCCGCCAGGAGCCCACGTCAGTCAGTGCCTGTGTGAAGATGCTGTGTAAAGGGCATCTTCACTCTGGGAAGATGGAGAGTTCAGAAACTAAACAGCGGAGGTGGACAGTGTGTCTACCTAACACCACCGAGCTGTACTTCAAGGTGATTAAAGAAGTAACAGGAAGGACCTGGAGGTGGGAAAGAGAGAGATAGGGAGAGTGAAGGAGGGGGAGGGAAATGACATGGATCCGATCAAGAATATATGAATAGACAGACAGACAGACAGACAGACACAGACACACACAATCTTCAAAGAATAAACTCAAGTATTATTTTTAAGTGGAATAATTAAAGTGTTTTTTCCCTTCATCTTTTTGTGATTATGACATCTTACCATATAGGCCATGCTGCCTTTAAATCTGTGGTCCCCCTGCCTCAGCAGCCCACAATAGTCAATGTTATGTCTAGTGTATCTGTGTGTATGTGATGTTTAGGAAGGGGTGGGATGGAGCAGGGCCTCTCTATGTACTCCTGGCTAGCCTAGAACTTATGCATAGATAATTCCGGCCTTGGATTGGTGGCAATCCTCCTCCTGTGCCACCTGAGTATCATGTATGTTTTAAAACAGAAAAGAAAGAAAAATGACAAATGGAGACAGCAAACAGTGACAGATTTTCAGAACTTTCTGAGGAATTTTCTAAAGTTTATAGAGGAGATTTTCCTGTCCTCCTGGCAAGACCTGGCTCTCCTAGATCCCCTGTCCTGGTGGAGCCCTTACCGAAGACACCAGTTCCCAGGCTCTGGGCCTAGGAGTAGGACCCAGTGGAGGTGCAGCAGCAGCACCAGCGGCAGCAACCCCAAACTGCCTCTTTAGCTCCGCCATTGGCTCACTGAGGCGGTTTGCGGACGGTATTAGAGATGCAGGGATATGATGGGTTTTAGGCCCAATTTTCCACAGCCAGGAGTGGCTGGAGAGGAGGTGAGCTGGGAACGTTCTGGAAGCGGTGGCTGACAACTCTACCATAAGCTAAAGCAGTACAGAGTGAACTTATAGGTTCATGAGTTCCTTCTCTGCATGGCTGTTACTGAAGTCAAAGGGACTTTGCATCCACAAACACGCATGCACATTCACATATACCTGCATGCAGGCACACACATGCACACAGAGAAACAACCACAGACACACACACACACACGCATGCATACAGACAGACAGACAGACACACATGCACGCACGCACGCACGCACAGGACAGGTGCACTCTGACACCTGATGATGATAATGGTATGAAGCTTACCATTAGGAAACACAAGCCCACAGCCGGGAAACTGAGTTGACCCACAGCTCAAATCCATAAACTACTGCTAAGAAGAAAGCCAGGAGCCGAGCTGCAAGACACTCATGGAGGCCAGGAGTTGAGCTCCAGTGATGGAGGCCCTGAAGGGCTGCTTCAGCTATGGCTCTGTCAAAGCAACTCTCCTCCACCACTAGGTCCTCAGAATGCCATTTATGTGGTCTGGGGTCAGGGGACTGGGGCCACCCAGCATTAACTCACATCACTGAGAATCTGCTTCCAAAAGGCTGGAAGAAGCACACTTTGGCTATACATAAATTTGCATTAGGTAATTTTTGTTTTGATTTGGTTCAGGAACAAGTTATTTCTTGATCACAGGATGGTCTAACAGACTAGAGGGCTGGTTCAGTTGGCTGAGTGGTTGCCTGGTATGTAGCAACCCTCAGGACTTCATAAATTGGGCATGATGAGGCCTGGCTGCAATCTGAGCACTCGGGAATTACAGGTAAGAAAATCAGGAGTCCAAAACTAGCCTGGTCTACATACTGAGCTCTGGACCAACTAGAGCTACATAGCAATACCTAGCTCACGCTCTACCCCAAGAAGTCAAACTGAACACAATAACCACACTGGTTTCTTCTTAGCAGATGATGGCTCTGCACTTCACACAGGGAAGTTAATTTTAGTACAACGACCCACTGACTCAGAGAGCTGCTGCCAGACATCACAGATGAGGGAACTGAGACATAAGAAAGGAGAGAGGGGGCTAGAGAGATCGCTCAGCAATTAAGAGCACTGGCTGCTCTTCCCAGCACTCACATGGTGGCTCACAACCCCTGTAGATCCAAAGGTAAATTCTGATTCAGGTATGTAACACGGTATACATACATACATACATACATACATACATACTTGCTAGCACCTACACACACACACACACACACACACACACACACACACACACACACACAC
>NW_021604753.1:3218844-3220880 GCF_004785775.1 Grammomys surdaster | reverse complement strand
CACACACACACACACACACACACACACACACACACACACACACACACTTTAAACTAAACAGGACAAGGTGGATAGCCCCTGTGGCTGACCTCTGACCTCCACAGGTGCACACACAAACATAAATAAAGACAGAAGGGCAGGGTAGGCAAGCTCTGCTGGTCCCTCAGATAGTTTTCATCAGCTTACAGCACCAAATAGAGCACTCATACACCCGGCTACAGGACTCTCAAGGACAAGGAAGATGGAGAAGGCCGCCAAGGGTCCAGGCGAGACCCTGCCCCAAGGGAGGGGCGGTGGCTTTGCATCATTTTCTTACTCAATGCTGTTTCTGTTTCTTGTACCTGTTCACGGGGCAGCTGGCCGCAGGACAGGTTTTCTCTCTCCACCCTGGTCTCTGAACTCACAACCTCCCACTCCTGTACTCTGGGACAGGGATGGTGGCGAGGGCCAAGGGCCCAGCAGGCACGGGAGGGTCTTAAACAGATTTTTCCTGGGGGTTTTGTTGTTGTTCATTAATTTTGATTAATTTTTATTAACATCTGTGCATGTGTGTGTGCACACACATGTTCATACACGTGGAGATCAGAAGACAACTTTGGGGAGCTGGTTCTTTCCACCATTTGAGTCCTGAGGAGAAACCTCAGGTAGTCAGGCTTAGCAGTACTTTTACCCACTGAGCCATCTTGCTGGCCACTAAATGTGTCTGATAATAGGGAAATTACAGGCCTCAACAACAGGAAGTCTGAAATATCCTATGAGAAACTAGGGTGGGGCAGACATCACAGTGCCTGTCATCTGGCTTTGACACTTGGACACCTCACTGCCACCCTCTCCATCCTGGAGTCCACAGGCTTGGTGACTGAGCTGCAAGGACCTGGGTGACAGACATACTTGCGTTGGCGTTGGGGACAGGCACAGGCTGGGTGTAGTACGAAGGTGGACTCATGCCCTTCCCATCTGGGCCTGTAATGAGGCCTGTGGCTGGTCCTGGCACAGGTGCTGGGGGGGTTGGGTAGTAACTGTTGACACCCACTGTTTCTTCATAGGTTGGGGGTGCAGTGGGCATTACAGAAGGGCCTGCAGCTGCTTGGTAAGGTCCTGGAGCCGACATTTTACCTAAAACAAAAATAGAAGACACCATAAGAAATTCTCTTGACCCAGAGAGTTGGGTGATGGCACATGCCTGAGACGGAGGCACTGGGGAGGCGGATCAAGACCATCCTCAGCTATACAACAAGTGCTGGAGACCAGCCCAGACTTCCTAAAACTGTCATAAACACCAAAGGGAATTGGGAGAAAGAAGGCATCCGCTTTCCCTGCCCCATCCCCCATGGCCCAAGTTTTCAACCTCCAATCTGACAAACAGGATAACCAAGGAAATTATCACCTTCAAAGGGGACTTTCAAGTACAGATAAAAAGTAAGCAAATGTGCCCCAAATGACCGGAACCTAGAGACCCAGGGGGAGGTGGGAGCGGCAGTGGAGGAGCCTCCTCTTCAGCCCACACACCCAGAACCCAGCAGTTCTTGTTTAATCAATGTGGTTTTCACTAATCGGAAACGACAGTAGCATTTACTTGCCAACTATGGGCAGGGTGTGAGCAAAACCCAACATCCAATACCAGGAGAGAGAACTCTAGAAGGAACAGGAAAGGGTATTTTCAGAGACTGACCATTCTCTTTCATCACATAGGGCTGGTTACATGGGTTCTTTTCAATTTGTATTTACAGACTGAATATAAAAATTGAATACTAAAAATGCGAAATTTCAATTTGTACAACTGATACTTGACCACTTGTGCTTTTGTTTTGTTTTTTACAAAGTAACTGTTCAGGGCTCAGTGCCCCACATTATAATCTCAGCCCTGGAGTGAAGAGTTCAAGGACAGCCTGACCTACACAACAAGGTGCTCAAGGAATCTGACTCTTATTTTACTTTTAAAATCTTTATTTCTAAGTGTGTGTGTGTGTGTGTGTGTGTGTGTGTGAGAGAGAGAGAGAGAGAGAGAGAGAGAGAGAGAGAGAGAGAGAGAGAGA
>NW_021604753.1:3209531-3218834 GCF_004785775.1 Grammomys surdaster | reverse complement strand
AGAGAGAGAGAGAGAGAGAGAGAGAGAGAGAGAGAGAGAGAGAGAGACAGACAGACATGGGCTAAGTGCCAGAAGGGGTCATAGATGCCCTGGAGCTGTAGTGACAGTTTTGAGCCACTTGCTATGGATGCTGGGACCCAAACTCAGGTTGTCCCCTGGAGGAGCAATGTGTATTCTTCTAACCGCAGAACCTTGGGCCAGCCCTAGGCTGCTCTCCTTGTAAAGCAGAGCTGCTCTTCCCGAGGACCCACAGCACAGGAGGCTCGTGATTACCTGTAACTCCAGTTCCAGGGGATCCACCGTTTTCTTTTGGCCTCTGCAGGTAGTGCACATATGTGATGCACAGATATACATGCAGGTAAAACTCACACAGACATAATGCTTTTAATCTTAAAGAGAAGCATATCAGCTGGAGATGCAGCTCGCTTGGCCAAGCGCTTGCCTAGCATGTATAAGGCCCTGGGTTTGATCCCAGCATTTCAAAAACTGCATTTGGTGGCAAATATTTGTAATCTTAATATTTGACAGGTAGAGAGGCAGGCAGGAGGATTAGAAGATTAAGGCCACTGTTGGCTAAATATCAATTTTGAGGCCAGTTTGAGATACATAGCGAAAGCCTGTCTCTAAACAGCCCCAAAGTAAACCCCATTCATTTCTCATCTGCAGAGTGCATCCCAGGGCAGCTAGGGACACAGTGACTTTCATGAGGGCAAAGAGTCTCTGCCCTTGGCCGAGCTGTTACCTGCCTGGAACTTATATTCCAGGGTCCAGGCTCTGCCCTGGACGGATGATGCCTTGGTACACAGGGCTGTTTTATGTATGGCTATTTCCCAACCAGGCAGGACAGGCTCTGTGGCTTTAGAAGAGCTACTCAAGTCTGTTTCAGGACATAGGCAGCCAGGACTGAAGGCAGTGTGCCATGGTACGGAGCCTGGGCAGACCTAGCGCCTCCGTCCACAGAGATCGATCAGTCCTGTTCCAGAATGTGTGGGAAGCAAAGAGTGGGCCCCTATAGAGAGAAGGCCAGAGTCCCTCAAGGAAACCCCACTGGACCCCATGGAGAGGAGTACCCTGGGGGTTTAGATTAGCATTTCAAAGTGAGTAAAGGAATGGGAGAGGCTTGGTAAAACAACATCAAAAAATGCCAAGCCAGCCAGCCAGTAGGGAGGCTCAGTGGATAAAAGTGCTCCTGTCAAACCTGACCTTCTGAACTCAGTCCTCAAGACCCACTTAGTGAAGAGACCCGACTTCCACAGCTGCTCTCCAGCCCTCTCCACAGGCACGCTGTGGCTGTGTCCACCCCCAATGAATAAGTAAATACTTTAAAGTTAACATCCAATATCAGATATGTTGTTAGACACTGGCTGCACGGTCAAAGGTACAAGCTATGTATGGAACTAAGTTAAGTCCAGCACCATCGGTGTCCTTGTCAAAACATAGCTATGGGAGAGCTTACAGTGAGCCACACGGCTCCCTTTCCAGCAGAAAGAATGAAGTCTCCTCAAGGCAAGCCAGACACCCCATTCGGAAGTGGTTGGGAGAAGGCGCACCAAGTTCTCCAGAGGTCAAAAGGGGGGGGGGTTTCAGAAGATCACAGAAGCATGCTGTAAAAACCACTTCAGAGCAAGTGTAAAAATCACTTCAAGCACACCAACAGAAGAATGAGACAGGACCCCAAAACAGTTTGAGGTGCACTGTGGGTTTCCTCTGACAGGAAAGGAAATGCAGAGAAACAAGGCCACAGGCAGGCAAAGCTTGCCCACAAAATCAGCTGATGTCTCTGGGAGATAGCCTACCCCCATCCCCTCTGCCTCTAGCACTGACCCTGCTTGCAGAAACTCCTGACGAGAGGAATAAGGTTGCTACTGCTCGGCAGTAACGGAAATTATCCTGCCATGAGAGGGATAGATATGAAGGGACACACTGTCCTTTCCTATTCCATGAACAGCCAGCCATGCTTCATAGATTTACTATGAAAACTGAGGGCCCATGTAAAAAATTACAATATCAGAAAACTGTGGTGTGTTCAGGAATCCTAAAATTCCCCCTGGCAGGGGAGGGACAAGAAAGGGTGTTGTGAAAATGGCCTGGGGCCACCAGCTGAGCTGGCTTCACAAAGCATAGTCACCATAGCTCCTGCATTTTGGGTTTTGATTTTCTTAAGAGAAGACTTCAATGTACACCTGGCTGACCTAGAATACCTGACCTGCCACCTCCTTAGCTCCCCAGGTGTTGGAATTACAGCCTGGTGCCACCATGCTGGCTTTAATACTACATTTCAAAAGAAATAACCTACAGGTTTGACCTTCAAAACTTCCTGGTCTGTAGAGTAAGGCCCTGCCTCCCATCCCAACACACACCCTCATTAACTGAGTCATCCTCACGAGCTCAGACCGAATCTTCTGGAGCATGCAGATAACAGTCTCTTCCAGGCTGCGGGGTCCAACAGACACATAAACATTCATAATTTGAGAGAGAAGGGGGGGGGAAAGGAGGGAGGAAGGGAGGGAGGGAGGGGGAGAGGGAGAGACAGACAGAGACAGAGAGAGACACAGACAGAGAGACAGAGATAGAGAAAGCAAGGGCCAGGAAAATGGCTCAGAGAGCTTCCACCCACATGGAAGGGGAAGGAAACTGACTAATGTCCTTTGACCTCTATACCAGAGCAAGCCATGATGTAAGTGTGCCCTGCCCCTCACAAAATTAAATAATGTTTGTTTGTTTGTTTGTTTAAAGAAAGTCCAGCTTTAGCTGGACAGTGGTGGCGCACACCTTTAATTCCAGCACTTGGGAGGCAGAGGCAGGTGGATTTCTGAGTTCGAGGCCAGCCTGGTCTACATAGTGAGTTCCAGAACAGCCAGGGCTACACAGAGAAATCCTGTCTCAAAGAACAGGAAGAAAGAAAGAAAGAAAGAAAGAAAGAAAGAAAGAAAGAAAGAAAGAAAGAAAGAGGGAAAGAAAGGAAGGAAGGAAGGAAGGAAGGAAGGAAGGAAGGAGAGAGAGAGAGAGAGAGAGAGAGAGAGAAAGTCCAGCCTTGTAACATCTTGTAACATGGTGGTCCTGGGCAGCTGAGTGGCCACACTAAGCAACTCAGGTAATCCTGACAGAATCCAGTTGCCATAGTTCCTGGGAGCTTTGTGGAGGAAATAAAGGAATATCTGGCTGCCTCTTTCATCCGGCTGTCCCTTTCCTTCCTCCCAACTGTTTAACTTTGTCATTAGGATCTTTCAATTGTTCTTGCAGACTCATGTCACCAAGGGAACAAGGGAACAGAAGGAGCTATCGATGTCCATCCAGCCATCTGCCCCCGCTCCCCAGAATGATGTCTCTATCCTTAGCTAGTTCCAAACCTAGACCTCAGCATCCTTGTATAAACTGACAGGACCTGACAATCTCAAATCGTTTGTTTGTTTGTTTGTTTGGTTGGTTGGTTGGTTGGCTGGCTGGTTTGAAGATGGCCTCACTATGTAGCGCTGGCTAGCCTGAAACTCACATTGCCCCGTCTCCACCTGCCAAAGGCTGAGCTTAAGGGGTGTGTCACCATGCCTAACTCCAACCCTATTTTTTAAAGGTGGGAGCACAGAGGCTGGGGGGATTGCAAGGCCAGCTGCCTAAACACCCCAGGTCCCGCTGTTTTCAGGAGAGCCCAGAGCATTGTTCTCAACCTGTGCGTCGTGACACATGGGGAGCAGAATGACCTTTTCACAGGGGTCACCTAAGACCATCAGAAAGCACAGATATTTACATTGTGATTCAAAACAGTAAAATTATAATTATGAAGTATCAACAAAAAATAATTTTATGATTGGAGGTTCCATCATTAGGTAGGTCTAGAGAGTCATGCTCGGCACAATGTCGCTGCTGTGGCCACCTTGAATAAAAGTCTTGCCATGTTTGAGCCCAGGCTCTGTATTAGCTTGCTGTAGAGGGGGTCTGTGAGTTGAGGAAGTAACTTTCAACTGCAGACAAGCAAGAAGAGAAGTCGAGTCTGGACCAATTGTGAGAGTATCCCTGGTCTGTACCAACCCAGCACTCAGAATCCCCAGACTCCGTGTATGATGGTCTGCTTTGGGGAAGATGGTAGCTTCAGTGATACACACGACAGGATGGGACACACAGATTGATAGCCATCTGTGGCCTGCAGGACCATGTCTAGGAGACACACAGGCTCCACCCGAGCCTGCTACAGAGAAGGTTCTCTCGGGCTTGTTTTCATTACCAAGCTCCATCCAGCCTAGGCAGAATAATTAAATTATGTTTAACTCAATTAATTAATTTTAATTTAATCTAATTTCTGCCTAACAAGAGAAATGACAATTAAGAACTGAGATTTTGCTGGGCAGAGGTGCGTTTGAGGGCCACACACCACTGCAATAGTTAAGACTCTGTTTTTATACTGCCACCCTTTGTCTCTCCCCTAGGGCACTCGAGAAGGCCATCATGTCCCTTAGCCAGGGAGGGCTCTTGCTGTCACTGAAGGAACCTTTCCAATACAAAGTTAACCGTTCGCTGACGGAACCTGGCCCTCCTTCCATCCCGCTAAGGCAGGCCGTCCCAGGACAGTTACAGCCCACCTGTGGGAGCAGATACCGCAGCGTATTCCCCTCCACTGCTCTGGGGACAAGCACAACTGAGCTGGCAGATGTCTACTTCCACTCTGTTACTGGGTCACTCTCAGTGTGAGCCAGGTCCTCCAGACCCACGTCTTGGGCGTCCACCAATAAAAATACTGTGTGCTCAGCCCAAGAAGGAAGAAAGGGTGCCAGGTGGCTCTGGACACTGCTGCTGACTGTGTGTGTGCAGATGTGCACACCTGCGTGTGCTTGTGCCCACATAGGCCAGGTGTTGCCAGGTTCTTTCCTTAGCCAGTCTCCCAGGGCTGTATATTATAGGCATGCCTGGCTTTTATACGGACTCTGGGGATTTGAACTCAAGCCTCGTTTTGTGCAGCAAGCACTTTGCTAACTGAACCTTGCTAGGCATTTACTCTGAGCGTTGATATTCTGGCTTGGCCAAATCTATTATTTCTCATGGACCCACCCTACTCCTGGGTTCACAAATACACTAAGATGGGGTCTTGGTCTGGGCAGTGGTGGCACATGCCTTTAATCCAAGCACTAGGGAGGCAAAGGCAGGAGGATCTCAGAGTTTGAGGCCATTCTGGTCTACAGAGTGTGCTCCAGGACACCATGTCTCAAACAAGAAGAAGAAGAAGAAGCAACCTAAAAAAGAAATTAAGGCGGGGACGGCACTTGGACTGTGACTGCTAAGGCCCTGGTTTCCACCTCTAAGCATAAAACAAAATACCAAGATGAACCTAGCCTCTTATGTTACTTAATAAACTAATTCACCCCTTTACATGAGTCCCAGAGACAAGAATACAATGATTATGATCATCCCAATTTATACCTGAACAAGTGGGCTCAGCCAGTTAAGCTGCTTTCCACAAGGCAGCGGTGAGAGGCTGGGGCCTGAACCACATCCATGGGCTCAGAGCCCTTCACACCTCACCAAAGCTCCTGCAGCCTGGAGGATGGATCTGGGGCCCCTCACCTCCTGAGGAAAGCACACAGGTAGGTAATGCTGATGAAGAGGGAAACACCCCCAAAATCCTGGGACAAAGACACACTATCGGGCCCAGTAATCTTTAGTGTTCTGAATTAAGATCAGTGAATGTCAGGGTATAGAAAGACGCTCCATGTTCAGTCAGATTTGTTTCTAAGGAATTGTTCCAACAACTCAAGAATTCTCTGAGAGTCCAGGAGAGTCAGTTATTCCCAGCCCTGCCCGAAAACCCTAAGTCTTCTTCTGGGCCTGTGCCCACAGCAGGCATCCCTGCCATGTTGATTGAAGCAGCCTGGATGTCCTCACAGAGTTCAGCCTGAGCCCCAATTTAAAGCGAAAGAGGAGGCTGCCAAAGGCCAAGAGGCCACCAGGTCACCAGGCTCCCAGCCACGGTTTGTAATGATCTAAAAATCATTGTGCTTTAGAGAGTCCAGACACAAAGGCTTCCTTCCCTATAGCCCTGTTGATGCCAAATGCACACAACAGGCAAGTCTGCAGACATGGAAAGCAAACTGACCGTGGCCAGGGACTGGGGGATGGCCCAGGAGGGAGGTGGGGCTCTTTTGGAGGCGATGAGATGGTCTGAACTAGACAGAGGTGACAGTTACACAACACTGTGAATCTATAAAGGGTGGCTTGCTTAAATGGTTAACTTTGCTTCTTTGAGGAGCAGCTCCCAGTGTCTTACTTGCTGTGACCGTCTTGAGAGGCCTCACACCCAAACTTTTAGGGGTGTTTTGCTTTCTTCTGAGCACCTCTCTTTTCTACTAGCCCTTGTGCTTAAGCATACATCAAAGTATCTTTACTAAAATCTCTAACGGGGTTGGGAGGGTGGGGGGGGGTGGGGGGCAGGACATGAAGACATTGCCAGAACTTTCCAAGCACAATTTAATATTCAAACTTGCAAATTGGCCCTTAACCCTTCCAAGGATTGAAGACCTGAAACCAATCAGTGACCACCCTCACCACACCCTAACTAGGATGACCATGAGGGTCCCTCCCTGCCCCATGCTTTGTCTCACCTCTGTCACTACTGAAAAGGTCTGCACTGGCAGTCTTGCTCACATATCCCCAAGCAGGCTTTGCCTCTGGAGGCCTCCCTCTGCTGGCTGGGCCTCCCTCCTCATTCCCTACATCCATGTCTGTACTGTGGGCCTTTTCAGAGGCTCGGCATACTCTGGCTCCTCCACAAAGCACAGTCAAGGGCACGGCTCACACCCAGGTGTCCTGTGTCTTGTCATGCTGTGGCCTTGTCATGTTGCCCCCGCCCGTGTGTGTGTGTGTGTGTGTGTGTGTGTGATGTGTGTTGTCATCATTGTCTCCCCTCATCCTCATTCATGTCTGTCCCACAACCTGGTGTCCTATGAGGGGACTTTAGTGCACAGGTTTTCCCATCTATAAAAGAAGCAAATGGTAGGTAATTCCTCATGCTCTCAGGAAAGTTAAAGGGGCCCACCTGAGGCACGTCCACAGAGTACACGGGACAAGCAGGAGCCCTGCCTCAGCTGCCAGCGTTCCTAGCCCTTCGATATAGCTGTCCAGGACACTTTCCCATTACCTGTCTTCCTGACTACCTGTAGGTTCTGAAGAGCAAGAACAGAAATGTGTTCATAGCACCTTAGCAGCTATAAGCATGGCTCACAGGTGAGCCGCTACCCCACCCGACCTAGGACAGAAGGTTTCCCTGAACACTTTGCGTACAAAATCCAGGAAAGTCCCAAGCAGCTCAGAACAAGATGGTCCCAATGATACTGAGAAAACACTTGCGGAGAACTATATCCATGTTTAAATGCCACATAAGACCCATCTCGAGATCTGGAAGCACAGAGTTAGGTGTAGTTGACGTAGGGCTATAATTCCCAAGGAGGCTGAGCAGGAGGGTCAAAGCCAGGCTGGGCTATATAGACCCTCTCAAAAAGGGGGTGCACTAGGGAGACAGGTCAGTTGGTGACATGTTTGTTTTGAAAACACAAAGACCTGAGTCTGATCCCTAGAACCCATGTGTTTTGTTTTGTTTTGTTTTGTTTTGTTTTGTTTTGTTTTAAAAAAAAAAGCTAAGCATAGTACTGCATGGCAGTGACCAAAGCACTGGGGGTAGAGACGACTCTCTGGGGTTCACTGGGCAGCCAGCTTCGCCCACTGGGCAACCCCTAGGTCAGTGAGGTGGAACTCCCAAGGAACCACAAGCAAGGTTGACGTCTGGCCTCCTCACATAGATGTAATGGGTCATCTGAAAACAAAAGCCCTAACTTAGAACCTAAGGAGAGGAAGCAGTCTGTCAGTCAGGGGAAGTTGCTGACGTAATGACAAGTGTTCGCATGGGCACCTCACACTTCCGTTCAGACGTGAGGCTCCAGTGAGAGGGTGGGCAGAGTGGCTGACTACCTTCTGACTTGAGCCTGCAGCCAGCCCTTTGCTACCTCCAGATTCCTGAGGGTGAAACATGGCTCAGCGGGGCGTCCTGGAATGTCCAGGCAGGAGGTCAAGCAAGCCACGATGTGGGTGGACAGACACTGAACAGGGAAATGTGGAGGAGGCCGAGCATGTTGAAACCAGAGAGAGGAAAATAAAATCCCAGTCTAGCAGGCCCACGGCCTGTTCATTGTGTAATCGCTGGTGAATGCTCACGGTGGCACAAGTTCCCAGCCCGTGGAAGGGGCTTCTCCCGAGGTTTTGCGCCCACCCATACCTGGGTCTAGGGAAGGATAAGAACAAGAATAAAGAGGTGTGTTAGGGAGCTAGGTGTAAGGACAAGGGTGTAGGAGAGCTGGGGGGGCACGATCCTTCCTCTGTCATGAGGGTCAAAGGGACAAAGGCAGGTTGAAAGGAACTAGAGGGCAGACAGAGACTCCTGAGCCTCCAAATGTCCTGTAGGCCAAAGGCTTTCAGCATGCCCCAGTGTCACCAGAACAAACAGCCACGTTCTGAGCCCCACAGGGAGATCCATTCAACAGCTGGACTCATGAGTGGGCTCCTCCTGGCACCTCCCTACATGGCTCAGAAAGACCTGCCATTCTGAACCAACCCTGCCTTTTCCTGGGGCATACGTAAATTCTGCAACCTTAACTTTGTTTATCCCAAGATGCTACACACCAGTGACTCCTGCAGGCAGTGTGCAGAGGGCTGTGTGTCATCACAAGGTGAGAGGCAACACTAACCCCGGAAAATGTAGAGGAAGAAGCCATGGGTCAAGGTAGAGCCCCTTCCCAAGGCGCCAGGGAAGTCCAAATGACCCCTACCAGAACAAATCCAAGATGGCACCTAACTTTGGCCCAAGGATACACCTGAGGATGTGTCTCGTTCTCTGCCTTATTGTATGTTACTTTATTGTTGTTTTTAGGCAGGGTCTCATGTATCCCAGGCTAGCTCCACACTCACTATGAAGCTGAGGATACCCTTAGGCTTCTGACCCTCCTTGCTTTTCACATCTCTGGTACTGGAATTCCAGGCCTGTGGCCCCATCGCTGGGTTATATTGTGCTAGGAAGTGAATGGGTCTTTGTGCCTGCTAGGCAAGCACTCTACCAACTGAGCTATATTCTCAGTCCTCTGACTCCATGTTGAGCTATGGGTTGGCTTCCCTCTGTTTAATTAAGGACTATAAGCTCTCAGAGGTCTTTTGGTACAACAGCCCCAGGGGCCTCACCTCTTCTCTATCACAGTGAGGTCTACTTCTTGGCCCTGTCACCACTCTCTCTCACAGGTGCACCCTCTCTCACAGGTGCACCCTCTCTCACAG
>NW_021604753.1:3208496-3209521 GCF_004785775.1 Grammomys surdaster | reverse complement strand
CTCACAGGTGCACCCTCTCTCACAGGTGCACCCTCTCTCACAGGTGTACCCTCTCTCACAGGTGCACCCTCTCTCACAGGTGCGCCCTCTCTCACAGGTGTGCCCTCTCTCACAGGTGCACCTTCTGCACAAAGCCTCTTCCTTCCCTGGCTACAGCCCCTACCTAGTTTCTGTTTTCCTCAGGTTCTGCACAGGCTTGGAGACCACATCTTCCTGGCAAGATAACACTGCCCAGACTTGTGATTTCTTTCCACAGTGGGTCGCCAACAACTCAAGGTTCCCTCATTCCTCAACTCAAACCCTACAAACAGAGCCCAGGCCTTCTCCAGGCCATGCCTGTGCATCTTCCAATTCTAGGCAGGCTTCACCCTCTCAAAACAGGGAGGCTCCATGAGCCTGCCACCACGATGGGCGAGAACGCCCCCACACTCCTGGTGTATCTGCACCAGATGAAAACCTGTCATGTGGAACACAGCCAGCACACCTCAGAGTGGTAGAGTCCAGATCACAGCAAATGAGCCAGAGAAACCAATCTCCAACAAATAGCAGAGCAAGATAGGACAACTAACCACAATGTGGGACCCAGGACGGGACAGAAGAGCGGCTGGCAGGCAAAGGAGATGTGCAGTTTGGCTCAGTAGTGGCACACCATGCCGAGCCCTCAGCAGAGTGATACCCTTGTGAGGACTCACAGCAGGCCGCACAAAGCACTGTCAGACCGACTTGTCCTCAAACAGACCACGTTGAAAACCTGACCCCCAACACTGTGGCTCTGGGAAGGGGCTCTAAAGAACAGATCAGTGTATCTAGTGATAAGGGTCCCTATAAAAGGCAGGCTAGTGTCCTTCCCCCTCTGCCTCAGGTCTCTGCCACACAACTTCTATAACTGTAAGCTAATTAGTTTCTGTTGATTCTAAGTTTACCCAGTTCCAGGAGGAGGATAGGACTCAGTGGGTGGAGTTCTTGCCTAACATACCAAGGTCTGAGGGCCAGCACCTAGACAAGGGAGGGGGAGGTCTGAGGGC
>NW_021604753.1:3138270-3208486 GCF_004785775.1 Grammomys surdaster | reverse complement strand
GGGAGGGGGAGGTCTGAGGGCCAGCACCTAGACAAGGGAGGGGGAGGGAGGAACTTCAAGGTTGTTCTTAGCTATATAGGGCGCTTAAGGTCAGCCAGAGATTCAGTGAGGTTGCTTCTATAAATACAATTTATTCATTTACTTATTTATTTATTTAGAGACAGGGTTTCTTCTGTGTAGCCCTGGCTGTCCTAGAACTTGCTCTGTAGACCAGGCTGGCCTCGAACTCAAGAGATCCGCCTGCCTCTGCCTCAAGTGTTAGGATTAAAGATGTGCCACCACCGCTGCCCGATTCTAAAAGGTTTTTTGTTTTTTGTTTTTTTAAGTAGGATTAGAAAAAGTCAAGCATGGTGGTACATCTTTAACACCAGTACTCAGAGGCAGAGGCCAGCACATCTACATAGTTGTATTCCAGGATGGCCACAGCCACATAACAGAGACCCTGTCTCAATAACAATAAATAAAGGGGCTAGAGTTGGACTCAGCCAAGCACAAAGCCCTGAGCTGGATTGTTTTAATTACAGAAGTGTTGTGTGTCCTCTTCTGTAGTAAACACAGGATGAGGACCCAGGAGGGAAGGTCTGCCCTAATGGACAGCTGAAATGTACACATCTTCGGAACTGAGTAACGGCCGGAGGGGATGAGGCCAGCAGCAGCCAGAAGAGGAGAGCAAGGTAAATTTAGGGGCACCTCCAAAAGTGAGAAGGGACCCTGAGCTAGCTCACCATACTCATAGCCAGAGTGCCAGGCTAGGGCCTTCTTTCTGGCTGAGAGATCAGAAAAAAACTAAAGTAGAAAAAGCATGCGCATGCCCTGAGGCTCTGTGGGAGCAGAATGTAAGAGCCGCATTTGGCAGAAGAAATTCTTAAAGATGTTAAAGTCCTATGTTGTTGCTTTTAACCACTTCTAGCAAAACAAAGAGAAATGACTTAATGGAATTCATAAGTAAAACGGAAGCAGAAAGACAGCTGGAAACCACTCAGCCTGGACACATAAGGAAATGTAAGGAATCCCTAGAGGAAAGCAAGGGTGTGGCCAGGTGACCGCCCGGCTGAAGACACTGGTTTGGAAGGGGTCTGTGGACAAATTACAGCAGGCAAGCGTGTTGGAGATCTCCCAGGAAAGCCGAGACCTCAAGGCCTGGCTTACCAAGGAGCTTAGAAAGCTAAGACTACACCCCACACACCCTAATGAGGAACCCCTCCACTGCAGCAGGTGCTGGGGCAGATATAGGGTACAGCAGCACACAGCCTCTTTCACCTGTGCCTCAAAGGAACCGGTATCTAGAGAACCACGGTGCTACCGAGCAGAGGCATGGCAAAGGGATGGTGCTGTGAGTCCCCATCAGGGTGACAGCTGGTGAAGGAACCACAGGGTGAAGTCACCAAACAGTGAACCACGAGAGCTTCGACATAAGAGAACTTGGCTAGGAGAGTGGAAGACCTAGCTCTCCAAACCACAGAAGGTGGCAGATAGAAGGAGAATATTCTGCCAGGCATGGTAGTGCTTATCTGTAATCTCAGCATTTAAGAAGCAGGCAGGAAGGCCAGGAGTTCAAGGCCATTCTGGACTACACAAGACCCTGTCTAAAAAAGAGAAAGAAAAGGGAAAAAATATGTGTATGTATATGTTCTGGGGGTATGTGCCTTTGATCTCTGTAATCTTCATTTTCAAGGGGCAGAGGCAAAAAAAAAAAAAATCACAAGTTCAAAGCCAGCTTGATACACAACCACAGCAAGACCTGTCTCAAAAAAAGGGAAGTAGAGGGCTAGAAAGACAGTTCAGGAGTTAAGAGCACTTAACTTCTCTTGCAGAAGACCCAAGTTCAATTCCCAGCACCCACAGGTGCTCAGTACTGCCTGTAACTAGCTCCAGACAATCTAACACCTCTAGCTTCCATATTAACACCAGAACACACATGCACACCCATAATTTAAAAATAAATACACCATTAAAACACACACACACACAACTTGAGGCTCGGGAGGAGGTTCAGTGGTTCAGTAAGGAAAGTGTTCCACACACAAGAGTAAGACCTGAATCCAGCCTGCACCACCCAGTAAGAAACATCAGTACGGGAACATTGGTTTGTAATTCCAATTACAACCAATTAAAGAGCTGAAGGACAGGAGCAGGCGGATCCCTGAAGCACACTGGACAGTTTAGTTAACCTGTATTATGGGGTGTAGGCTCAGTGAAACATGGTCAGAAATGCACAGATGCAGATGTCACACTGTCTATCCTGTTGGATTGAAAAGTCAGCTGGGACCTGTCATCCTCTTGCCTCATCTTCTCTGGACAGTGAATGTCCATATGTTTTTCACAGGCTGATAACTCAAAGAGAATGTGCTAAATTTGTGTCCCTAAGTCTCACTCGTGTCTGACTCCAGAGACTCTGGACTTGAGACTAGAACTGGGCTGAACAAGACTTTGGCGTGATGAGAACAGAATGGATTTCAGACGTGATAAGGCCATGTGAGGTCAGAGCAGAATACTATGTCCCAGATGTATTTTA
Source organism: Grammomys surdaster (assembly GCF_004785775.1). NCBI lineage: Eukaryota > Metazoa > Chordata > Mammalia > Rodentia > Muridae > Grammomys > Grammomys surdaster. The sequence goes on along the minus strand of NW_021604753.1, from coordinate 3,205,971 downwards.
TAACTGCCTCTCAACACCAAACTCTGCACACGGACCCTGAGAGCACAACAAAGAAAATCCTCAGTACATGCCAGCACCTTGCAGTTGAGCCTCTAGATCTGAAAGGACATGTTTTTATTTATTCTAGCATCCCAGCCTCAAGAATTCTACTTCAGTAGTGAAACGCACTAAGGGTACACAGGAACTTTCTGGGCTAGTTTTGCATCTTTTCTGTAAATCTGAAGTTATACGAAGTGTTTACTTAGGGTTGGAGAGCTCAACAAGTAAAGTGGTTACCTTACAACTATGAGAACTTAAGTTTTAATCTCGGGGGTGGGGGGGAACAAACATAGTGTGGCATTATTCATTTGTAATTCCAGAGCTGGGGGTGTGTTTGGGGATGAGGTAGGGGACAGAGACAGGCGGATCCCTGGAGCTCACTGGACAGTTTAGTTAACCAGACCATGAGCTACAGGTCCAATGAGAAAATCCACATGAAAATCCAGCACTGAGTTCACTGGCAAGCCAGCCTTACTAAGATGTGTACAGCACCCGAAGAGTAACACCCAAGGGTGTCTTCTGGCCTCCACATAGACACTTGTGAACATACAAACATGAATACACAGAGAAAATAAAATAAAAAGCCTATGTGGGAGAGAAAAACCCATACCTAATGTCATGGTACTGGTTCTTACCCACCCTCACTGTTAAATCACATGGGCCTTGGCTGGAGTGTAGACCTCCCCAGAGGGTAAACTGAGGCTCATGTCACGGAGGAATCAGCTGAAAGTCAGTGTACATGAGTGTTCTAGACATGGTTTTCCTTTTTGTGAGAGACATGGCTCTGCCTGCCGGAATACTGGGCCCTCTCTGTAGAGCTGCTGGAGAGGACACTGGACAGTCACACAGGATATGGTATGCAGCCATCAAACAGCACTGGGACTCTGTATGTGGAGAGGACACATTGACTCTGAGGAAGGTCATAGTGTGAACAAGCCAGGACAGCAGGAAGATAATAGCATCTGCATTAGTCACAGTCCCTTCCATCACACACACCTTGGGAGGACACATAAGAGATGACGTCAGTTCCTGCAGGAAGCAGATGAGGTCAGAGAGAGGGGAGTGACCTTTGCCATTTTCATGTTCTTCTTGGCCACAGCTATAATCACACCCAAGAAATAAACCCCCTTCTAGGTTAAAAAAAAAATGTCCTCAGCCAACCTGCCTGCTGGCCCCAGTCTCAGGGCAGCTCTCCCAACGTATGTTAAAGTAACTTGACCACAGCCCTTTGTCCTGTGAACTATGTGCCAGGTCCCTCCTATTTGCACAGCGATCAAGACCTCTAATTACAGGCTGAAGGAAGAGTCTATCTGGGGTGTCCACATCTGCAGTCAACCAACCATGGACTAAAATCGTTTGGAAAAAACCCAAGCCAGCTGCACTGGGCATGCACACCACTTTTTATTATTCCCAAGACAATAAGTAGAATAATTAGTTACCCAGTGCTACATTGTCTTCGCTTTCTTTTTTCTTTTGTTTTTTTAAAGAAAGGTTTGTTTTTACTTACATGTATCTATATGTATATATTCACACCAGCATAGCTGTTTCCAGAGGCCGGAAAAAGGACACTGGCTCCTGAAGGCTGGAGTTCCAGACAAGTGTGACTCACCTAATGTGGTTTCTGTGAACTGAACTTTGATCCTCTGCAGACCAGTAAGCCTCTTAACCACTGAGCCACCTCTCCAAACTTCTTTTGGACTTTTCAGACAGTCTTGAACCTGGTCTTTTGCCTCCCTCCGAGTGCTGGGATTATGGGCAAGTAACACCACACCGGCTTTGTTTAGGTCAGATAAGTAATTATAGAGTGGTCTCTGAAATGACGGAGAGTTCGTGGGGGAATCTGTACTGCAACCCAACCCTGTAGGTTTGACATTTTTTTGTGAGGGGCTGGAGCAACCAAGAATTCTGACCCACCCACTGTGGCTGAGGGGTTTATCATTTGGCAAGAGGACTCTTAGTCTGTCACTTTCCACTTTGTAGTTTCTGTGCTGGTATTTTGTGCTATGGCCTATTCTCACGCAGGGACTTCAGGAGGTCAAGGATGGGCTAGGCAGGGAAAGCTGAGAGCCCTTCCTAGCTGGCCTAAGGAGTCTACAGGGAGACAAAAGTTCAGCCAACAAGCCCAAGCAGACACAGGAGGTAGGAATCAGGACCAGCTTCTTAGAGTGAATGCAAGTTTGGGGGATGGGGAAGGCACAGAACAGGGTGGTCATCTGCCCAGAGGCAGCACATCTGTATCCTGGGGTGGAGGTGGGGATGAGGGCAGTCCAGTTTCAAGGGCCTCCACATCAGGGGGCACCAGTCTGGGTCTCTGGAGGATCCAGTAGAGTTCCCCAAAGCACTTAACCTTTAGCAAGAATTAGCTGAGATTCTCAAATAACCCTCCAACCCCAGAATGCCAGGAGCCATACTGCAACTCACTACAACACAAACAACACACCACATAAAGCCTTGGGCACCACTCACGAAAGCCAGAGTCTAAGGCTCCAGAACTTTCTATGCCATTACAGCCTCACCCGAAATCTGAAAATGTTTCCAGGAAACTCTATCTTTTATTAGGATTTATTTATTTTAATTTTATGTGTGGGTGTTTTGTCTGCATGCATGTACGTGCACCAGACTGGTGTCTGCAGAGCACAGAAGAGGGCACTAAGTCCCTTAGAACTGGAGTTACAGATGGTTCTAAGGCTCTCTGTGTGCTGGGATTCAAACTTGGGTCCTCTTCAAGAACCAGGCCTCTTTTTTTTTTTTTTTTTTTTAAGAAAGCTGTAAAGAAGAGCGCAATTATAACATTTGCAGGAAAAATAGATGGAACAGGAGGTCATTAAGGGAAATAAGCAAGACTCAGAAAGACAGCTAGCTCCTTTATGGAAAGAAGAGGACCAGCAGGGTGGGGGAGGAGCAGAGGGAGTGAGGAAAGGGGAGGGGAGGTGGGATGGAGAGGGGCAGGGGAGGAGGGATGGGGAAGTGGGGGAGGGGGAGGAGAAGTTGGCAGGAAGTGAATATGAACAAGGTGTAACGATATACCTGTATGAAAATGTCACAATTAAACTCAATATTTTGTATGCTAACCATAAAAATTGTTAAAAAGAGTTTTCCTGTACACCATCCTGTGCAAGAGCTCTTTCCCTTTCCCCTTCATGTCTTATTTTTATGTGTGGCTGACAGCATTTAAGAGCGGGAGAGGGCGGAGGATGAAGGAGGAGAATGGGAGGGTGAGAAATGACCAAAATTAATCTTAAATATATGTAACTGTCTGACCACACACACACACACACACACACACACACACACAGCTCCCCACATCCTGTGCCCTTTAACCATCCGGTATGGAAGCTTGAAAGCACAGAGCTCAACTTTAGCACTGAGGATCTGTCCACTGTAGGACATTTAACAACATCCCTGACTCTATAGACATGGTACCTCCCCTCTCCTCATCTGTGAAATAAAAAATGCCTCCAGATGTTGCCAGATGTTCTATGAGTGTAGCCAGCGCTCTTAACCTGAGCCATCTCCCCGGTTCCAGGTGTTCTATGAGTGTAGCCAGCACTCTTAACCTCAGCCATCTCCCCGGTTCCCCAAAAAACAGTATCTTAACTTTTCTTCTAAAGCTGACCCCATATAGCTCTATGCTTTCTAAAAATTTGGGAGAAGATGGGAAATGACAGGGAGAAAGGAAAGGGAGGGTCTGTCTGTGGTTTTGGGTTCTAATTCATTCCTTGCTACTGCAGGGGCCACAGCAGAGCCCCACCGCCACCTTCTCCAACATGCTGCTGTGACGTTTCCAAGGCCCTGGACCCTAGCAGAACCAAGTGAGGAAGAACTCTATCTACAATCGCTAATGACGTGACTCAAAAAAGAAAAAAGCCTCAGGGCTGGGAATGCAGCTTCCTTAGTAGGGTGACTGCCTGGCATGCATGAAACCATAGGTTCAAACTCCAGAAACCTGCCCATGGAGGTCAGGAATTCCAATACTCAATAAGTGCAGCTGGGACAGTCACAACATCAGGGTCACTCTCAGCTAGCTGCACAGAAGGTCTGAGGCTAACCTGGGCTACATGAGGCACCATGTCTCAGAGGAAAGGAAAGAAAATGTGAGGGCTGGAGAGAGGGCTTGGCTGTTAAGACACCACTGTGCTTGTGGGAGACCCTGACTGCTGCTCCCAGTACACATCTGGCAGCTCACAACCTTCCTTCTACAGTTCCAGTTCCAGGGGATTCCATGTTCCCTGTGGGGAGCAGACAGCAGGAGCGTTCTGAAGGAATCAGTTGTCCCGTCCCTTTCTCAGGAACTTCCTCACCAGAATGGCTCCTACTTACAGCATAAGAAAAACGACCAAAAGTCAATGCCACGTGTGGACGGACTTTGTCACAGGCTGTCACCTGTTACACAGACCTGCTGTCCTCCCAGCTCTCATATCTAGAGAGTATGTCTAAGTTTCTAGACGTTGCCTGCTTCTCTCTCTTGTGATGTTTTTTCTGTCAGTGTAAATTATGTGCAAATATTTCCTCTTGCAGGAGAAAAGCTGTGCCTGCCCTGTAGTACTTCCTGGGAGTGACAGAAGCCAGAGTGGCCATCTGCTTTTGCCATTGGGATCTTTAGTCTCCTAGGGTCTCAAGATCTCCCTTGAAATTATTCTGCTGAGCATCCAGCATTATGGCGCGCACAATCCTAGCAGGTCTGTGACCAGCCTGAGCTACACAATGACTCAAGGCTGAGGTACAAGTGTGCTCACATACATACATACATACATACATACATACATACATACATAAAAAATAGATATTTTTAAAATGAAAAAGAACTTAGACAAGACAGTACGGAAGACAAGCAGAACCTCTCTCACAGACAGAGCAACCTTGGACACAGACTGACAGTGACCAAGGAGGCCACACCCCACTTCTGCAAGCTTTGTATTCTTTTTCCTTTCTTAATATTTTTGTATTTTGAAACAGTCTTGCTATGTAAACCAGGCTGGTCTTAAACTTGCAGTGATCCTCCTGCCTCTGATTCCCCACTACTGGTATGCACTATCATACTCAACTTATTCTGAAATCTCTAGAACAGCTTTTAAAAATGTAATTTTTTTAAATGTTCATGGGCAAGGAGTTGGTATGGAGGTCTGAGGACAACTCTCTGGAGTCAGTTCTCCATTTCCACTTTATGTGGTCTCCAAAGATTAAACTCAGGTCTCAGGGTTTGTACAGCAAGCACCTTTACCTGACTGGCCACCTTGCCTGCCCAGAACCAGCAGTTTTTCCTGAGGCACTGTCCTGTCCAGATGACTGACAGGCCTGTTTGGATTATATAGTGTTAAGTGCTTTGTTATCATAGCCTCCTAGCTAGCCTGGTGGCAAAGACCTTCAATCTCAGAGCTCAAGAGAAGGAAGAAGGAAGATAAGGTCAGCTTGGACTACATTAGACCCTGCAAAAAGGGGGGGGTGGAAGGGGAGGAAGAGGGAGAGAAAAAGAGGCATTCAGTCCAGCTAGCCAGTGTTCCAAGTGGTTTAGAATTCTGGAACCAGCTTCAGGTAGTTATCTTCGATGGCCCTCCAGGGCCAGAGATAGGACTCAGGCCCATTCTTCCAGTAATCAGAGTCAGAGTCCTGGGTTTTCAAGTCTGTTTACCAGAAGGGAGGGGTCCAGCCACAAAGTTCCCCCAAGCCAGTAAGTATCTAACAACTCTCTAATATTGAGAGGCTGGGGAATAGCATCTACTTCCTAGCCCAGTTCTGACAAACTCCAGTGGCTGCAGGCAACCAGCTAAGGTAGCTTTGGAAATGAAGCCTTTAGTAAGACTTAGGCTCAGGCACCCAGCATCCACTGCAGGCTTATCCTACTTCTCGGGGCTGCCTGCACACAGCCCTGAGGACACATGACTGCCTCCTGAGCCCTAATTGCTTCCCCCTCTTGGCAGGTTCTGTTTCTGCAAGGAGACTGACTGTGCTCCTCAGGGGCAAGAGCAGCCTGGCCTGGATTCCCCGCACCAACATGGCACTCACAACAGCCTGTAACTCTACCTCCAGGGGACCTGACAGCATCTTCTGGTTTATGTGGCCATCTGGCATTCAAGCTGTGTATAGACAAGCATGCAGGCAAAATACTCATACGAAAAAAATAAAATTTAATTTAATTTTAAAGACATTCTCTTTAGGCCAGCCAGTATGGCCAATACCTGTAATCACAACTCTTGGGAGGCAGAGGCAGATGGATCTCAATGAGTTCAAGGCCAGCCTGGTCTACCTAGTGAGTTCTAGGATAGCCAAAGCTACATAAAAGAGAGACCCTATTTAAAATAATAATACAATTTTTTTTAAAAAAAGAAAAGATGAATAAAGACTGAAGAGATGTCTCAGTGGATAGAAACTTGTCATGCAAGTGTGAGGACCAGAGCTCAGATCTTGGAACCCATGTAAAAGGCAGGCCTGTAATCCCAGCATTCCGGAGTCAGACTCAGGGGCTGGGGGGTGGGGCAGCTGGCTAGCTAGACTAGCCAATGGGGACTCTGAGTTCAGCACAGGACTCAAAGGTTAACATAGCTAAAATTGAGGAAGAAATCTGACAACAATGCTGGGTGTACATACTCACGCACATACATGTGCACCCCCACACAAGCAAACAGGAATATACACATGCACATGCGTGTGCACACACACACATACACACAACACACGCATGCACACACACACACACACACACACACACACACACGCACACACATGCACTCCTCAAAACGGGAAGAAAAAAGTTTGAAATAAACTCAAAAGGGATGAGATCCCAGAATTTCAGCCAAAAAAAAAAAAAAAAAAATTTTTTTAAAGGCACCTTCATGTTGAACAAAGTCCCCGGCCCCTCCCTCCCTCCTTCCTTCTTAGCCACATGTGGGTGGTACATGCTGTGGGAAATGCAGGCTCCAGACAGGCTCCCCCGAGCAGAGCGAAGTGCTTTCTAGATTTAGGTATCAAATCAACACTCAAAAGGGCAAGGCCTTCACAGAGATAAAGCAGTTTTACCACCAACATAATCCTGTAAAATCAGTTCTACCAGAAAGAAAAGGAATCTTTCATTTCCACTGTGTGCCTGGAGCCCTGCGCCCAGGCCCTGGAAAGGAAACACCAGGCTGGGTAGCACAAATATGGAGATCTCAGAAACAACTCTAGTAAGGCAGAGAGGAGCTGGCTGGCGTGCAGATGGAAGCAAGCCTTCGAAAACTGCCTAGTTTGTAAACAAGAAGGAAAACCAGCCAAGAAGGTCCAAAGGATCTGGTCTTTGAGGTCTGGGAAGAGGAAGCATAATATCCCTTAGGATAATCTGTGCATAAAGGAACAGGGCTGTACTAAACCCAGAACTGTATGTCCACGAGATTAAACATTGGTTAAAAATTCTATACTGTGTCACTATAATGAAATTTAACTTGGAGATGACTCTGACAGCCAAACAAGGAGAAAGAATGGAGTTTCTCAAACACTTCAGAATGAGAAGGAAAGGAAGACTAGACAAAAGAACAACGTCAGACCCTCGGACTTAAGAAACAGCATTTGCTGGCTGGTGTCAGTCTGTCCTGACTGACTTGATCCATAAACCTTGGGGGGAAACTCCGAAGCTCTTGGTAAAATATTTCACAGAAATATTTTCAAATTCCATCTTCTGAATTTCAGTGGTTTCTGTAGGCTCATACGTCCCACAAGGCAAAGATAAAGTTACCACAAGGTTCAAATACAGCATAACTACAAATTACATTGATTTGTGGAATGGAAAACGGCTTCCACAGCGAGCGGAGCTGTGCCTTACAATCGGTGTGTACCACATCCCTGGGGATCCCGATAAAACCACGTTCCAGGCTTCCCCATGAACGAATGACAGCATCAATAAGCCTGCACCAGGCTATCAGGTCCTGTGTGTCCTGATTACAGTGACCAAGAAAAGAACAGGCTCTCTGAGAGGAGAGGACCACCCAACAAAGAAAGACAGTGCTCAGCTCAGACCCTTGCCCAAATTATGTCTGATTTCATCTCCCACGGTTCCTGAAATCCTGCAGAGTTCTAATGTTTACTTTTAACTTTAAAATTATATGTATCTAGTTTGTGTGTATGTGTTCATAAATACATGTGTGCCTCAGTGCAAGCACAGAGGTCGTAGGGCAGCTTACAGAAGTCAGCTCTCTCCTTCCACCACATGGATTTTGAGGACTGAACTCAAATCGTAAGACTTAGCAGCGAGTGTCTTTACCTCTGAGCAATCTTGCTGCTCCTACTAGTAGTTCTTAATTAAATTTTTTAAGCTGCCAGTAGTGGTGCATGTCTTTAATCCCAGCAGAGGCAGAAGCAGAGGCAGGTGGAGCTCTGAGATCGAGGCCAGTCTGGTTTACAGAGTGAGTCCCAGGACAGCCAAGGCTACACAGAAAAACCTTGTCTCAAAAACAAAACAAAACCAACAACAACGAAAAGCGCACACACACACACACACACACACACACACATCAGTACATGATCAATAAATTTCACTGGAATCGGGGTTAAGTTAGTCAATGGTAAGTTTCCTGTTGCTGTTGTAGCTTTGCTAGTTTGGTTTCCTGAGTCTGGCCTCAGCCTCCTTTAAGCTGGAATTGGGGGGGGGGGGGGGCATGTCCAGCTCACACTGAACTCTGAGACTTGAAGTCGCTCAAAAGTCTCCATGGGCCAAATGTTTCAAGTCCTCCATCACCGGTTTTCTGGAGCTTTCCAGGTACATCCAACCTATGTCCTGGAGGCCGGATGCACCTCAGGGAGAATGAGACCCAACATAATTCTTTTTTGTAACTTGGTTGCAGGGTTCTCCAGCGTGAGTGATGTCAGTGATGATGTTAGAGCCTGACACATCTGCTAGACTTGACCCTGGGGAGTCCATGCTACAAGGATTGGCTAGGTGGACAGTTGCTGCCCAATGATGAACCTACTGGAACGCAGGCAACGAAGCTGCCAAGGATGATACTCAACATACTAGTGACTCTGACCAGGAAGGGACACTGCCTGGGTCTCAGAAGCCCCAGGTCTCCCTCGGATGTCTTCTGGCCTACCCTCCCTATGGACAGGTGAAGGACTAGGACTGATTCCCAAGGCTGTCATTAAAAAGGCTCTTACTCGAACCCTGCAGGAGCCACGTGACTACAATGGTGCTGGCCTAAGGACCAGAGTATAATCTCCAGGACCTAGAGAAAAAGCTAGACATGGTGGCATATGCTTGCAATCCCAGCACTGGGGAGACAGATGTCACAATCTCTGGTACTCACTAGCTGGCCAGTGAGTCTGGCTAGTCTAAATGGTGAGCTCCCATGAGAGATCCTGCTTCAAAGGAGGCGGTCAGTATTCCAGAGGATGACCCAAGGTCCTGAAGTTGTCCTCTAGGCTTTGCATATATGCACCTGCACTTACAACTTTTTAAGCTTCATTTTTATTTTTAATTAGGTGTATGAGTCCAGATGTGGGTATGTGCACATGAGTGCAGTGCCCACAGAGGTCAGAAGAGGGCATCAGAACCTCTGGAGTGAGAGTTTCAGGCAGTTCTGACCAGCCTGACATGGATGGTGGGTAGTAAACTCAAGTCCTCTGGAAGAAAATCAAGGAATCTCTCCCCTCTCCATACACATGCTTTAAGAAAGGAAGAGGGAGGCTGGGCAGTGGTGGCGCACGCCTTTAATCCCAGCACTTGGGAGGCAAAGCCAGACGGATTTCTGAGTTCGAGGCCAGCCTGGTCTACAGAGTGAGTTCCAGGACAGCCAGGACTACACAGAGAAACCCTGTCTCGAAAAAAAAGAAAGAAAGAAAGGAAGGAAGGAAGGAAGGAAGGAAGGAAGGAAGGAAGGAAGGAAGGGAAGGAAGAGGGAGAAGAAAGGCCATCTCTCTTCTGATCATAGTTGTTAAAACCTTGTAGTCCTGCCCCATCCCCAGGAGAATGAAATTTACAGAGGCCCAAGAAAATTGAGCAGACAATGTCTCAAAGTCTTTGGTCTTCATATGTGAAGGCTCGTGGGCCTGTTATACTTTCTGTAGTTAGTGTGTCTTTTGTTGAAGGCATTTTGGATGTGACTCTTAGGAGGCTGAGACAAGGGCCATACCTTCTTGTCTACAAACCTAATAAAATGACACACAATTCTCAAAGATCTGTAGTTAAGTGACAATCTCAATGAGTCTAATGCTGTCATTACTGTCCAGACTACCAATGAATGCCCAACAATAAAACAAAGTTATGAGGACCCCCCGGAAGTAGCACTTAACCTCAAACTCCAGTTCCACAGCAGGTAAACATCACTCAGGTTCAGAGTCAGCCATGGGTGGCCAAACAGGCTGCAGAGACAGACACATAGCGCAGAGTCTATTTACCTGTGGATATAAGCCACCCGGCTCCCTGGGCTATTTTCATGGCAGCAGAAAGCCAAAACAAACAAAATACAAATGACTGGTGCCAAGACTCCAGGGCTTCTTCCTACTTTCCCCTTCACAGGTGCTTTGGGGAAATTTGCAGGAGAATTTGAGTGGGGGTCCTGCCTATTCTCACAGCACCATGAGGCCATGTCCAGATCAGTAGAGATGACAGGATTAAATTAAGACAGGAAAGCAGGAACTGCCTGCCAGCCCCTTCCTCTCAGAAGGTTTCCCTCTTACTGTGTTTGATCCTGGACTTTTCTACACTTCTGCTGCAACTTTGCTGAGATCTTTCTGCTTATGTGCAGTGTGCTCAGACCTCAGTTTTTTCCATTCAACTTCCCCTGTCTAGGAACATCTAGATTGCCTTAGCTGAGATTCTAAGCCAAGCTCTGAACTTTTCAACATCATACCCACTTTCCATAGCATAAGCCTCTCAGGGCCAGGAGCCATTTTTCCAGCATTTTTAAAGGATGTGGGGTAGTCCTTTCCCCTCCTATTGCCAGGCCATAACAGTATTGAAGGACAAAGGCATACTTCTGCTAAAGGCAGGGGCTACTTCAGTCTAGTATTTTAGAGACTCAGACACTGGATGGATCTAAGAGGAATCACTGGGTCACTTGATTCAGTAAAATATCATAAGGATATTTTTTCAGGCAGGAATAAAACCTTTCATTATCAATGCCTTTAGTGGAACAGGAAAAAGGACAATGGGCCTCTCCCACAGTAGATCTACAACAAATATTTCTGAGCTGGCCTGAACACTTTTAGAAGGCAGAGCAAGGACTGTCTGAGAAGAGAGCCAGGTGCAGTATGGGTGTTATTCTAGGCCAGGTAGCACAAGCGACACGCCCTCTGGATCCTGATCCAACTGATAAAGCCAAACACTGGAGGAATGACTGATACCTCTCAGCTCCTTTCTCTACAGCCTTTCTCTCTGCATTAGTTCTACTTTAAAAGAGTCAATCTGAGAAGGCAGAAGAGCAAGCAAGCACCTACTGTGGCAAGTGATTTTCCTTCAAAAGACTCCAATATGGAGTCCAAGAGTCCCTGAACCAGCTCCAGCTCACCATCCCCAGAGGAGGACGGTTTAGTTCAAAAAAGGCTAGAGGAGCGGCTCTGTGGCACAACCCTGTAATCTCAACACTGTGGAGGCAGAAAGTCCAGGGGTTCAACACCAGCCTCAGCTACACATGAAGTTGGGATGCCAGCCTGGACTACATAAGACCCTGTCTCAAAACATCAAGAAGCTGATGAGCTGAAAGAGACTCGTGACTTCCAGAAACTATTTCCCAACGACTGCCGCTCAGTCCAACAGAGAATGACATCAGCTCCACTATCCGGAAACACAAATCCGACAAAGTATTAGGTAGGGAATGTCCAAACGTTGGAGCTTTGCCTTTCTAAAACACACCCATGCCTCTTCCTCTTAAACCTGAACGGAAGCTGTGGGCACAACACTGAATGATCAGGCGCCTGGTCCGAACCCACACTGACCTGGAAACCACTTGGAAGCAAGAACTAGGCTGGCAAGACAGGCAGGAGCCACGTCCTCCTTCGTCTGGGCTCCAGACTCCGCGATCGTGCAGTTCCCCTCCTCTCCGATATGCCTGTACCCGTCTGGGAACCCGTGTGAAACTCACAGGAATAAGAGCAAAAGACGCGTGGGCCCGGAACAGCTAAAGAGCATCTGGAAAATTACCCTACTTTTTGTCTATTCGCTTTTGCTTTCAGAGTACGCACCGGATCGTTCTCCAAATCGCAACTTAGCTACTAAAGGTTACTAGAGAAAACCGCACCTTTTCCTATAAGCCCGAGGGGCACAATTCGGGAGGTTCAGATGGAGCTATGTAGTCCAGGCCTGAGAACCAAACACAACCGGAGCACTGCCGGAACCCCTCGCCCTCAATCCCGCCCAGAGCCCGCCACCTCGGGTCCCACGACGTCCCTACTCGCCGCTCGCGGAGAGCGCGGTGCCCGGGCACTCTGAGCAGGTGCTAAAGCGCGACCCCCGCCTCCGTTGCCGCCCCGTGCCCAGCGCCCCGAATCTGGTGTTCCCCACAGGGCACCCAGCAGGGCCGCACTCACCGCCGCCCGCGCCGCCAGTCGAGCCGGGAGGTCTGCGCTGGCCGCGCGCGCGGGCCGGGAGGGCTCCGGGGGCGGGGATGTTTCGGGGCGTGGCTTGAGGGAAAGGGCCAGATGGGGCGGGGTCTGGGAGGGGCGGAGCGACAGTCTTAGAGGCAGGAGGGGTGGGGATGAAGCTGCGACCTGAGTGGGCTCGCGAGAGGCGGGGCGCGCGGAGGCGGGGCCAAAAGGTTGGGCGGGAGGCGGACGCCGGAGCCGCGAGGCCTGGGAGAGGGAGGGGCCAGATTATTCTTTGTTTCTAACAGCCACAGCTACACTCCCACCAAAAACAAGGCATAACGACTACCTACAGAATGGGAAACAACATTTGTATGTCATGTAGCTGATGAAAGTCTACTGTTCAAATTGTATAATGAACAGTACAGGGGGTAGAGGCATATATTTCAGGTCAACTTGATCTACAACAGTGAGTTCCAGGAAGCTAAGGCTTTATAGTAAGATCTGTCTCAAGAAACCAAAATCTAGCCAGACTGCAGCTCAGCTGGTAGAGGGCTGGCATTAGCATGCATGAAAACCAAGTTCACCCCAATGCCCCGTAAATGAGTATAGTGCCACAGGCCTGCAACCCCAGCACTTTTTAAGGCTGAAGAGTTTCTCAAAAGAGTTGAGGCTAATCTGGGAAACTTAGGAAGTTTGAAGCCAGCTTCAGATACACGGTACATGTCGGGGTGTGTGTGTGTGTGTGTGTGTCTTGCTGTGTAGCCCCACCTGGCCTTGAACTCACAGAGATCTGCCTGCTTCTGTCTCCTTAGTGCTGGGGCTGAAAAGCTGTTGAGATTATGGTAGCTGAAGCTATGCAGAGGCTGTTCACATTACAGTAGACCAAGATGGAAAAGAGTAAGTAATCGGAGCCAAGAAACAGAATTAACCTTCAATGGCCACCCTTAGCAGCTAGACCCTGCCTCCTAAAGTCTATAATCTCAGTGCTGGGATGGGAAAGGCAGGAAGATCCCTGCAGTTTGCTGGCAGCCAGCCTACAGAACTGGAGAACCTCGGGTTCAGCTGAGATTCTATACCAAAAAGTGTAGTGGAGTACACCTGGCAGAGGAAATACCATATTATGAGCATGAAATTGCTTTTCCCAGGGTGAGGCTCATGCATTGTATTCCTCACGTGCTGATCCTAGGATTTCCCCAAACGAGGGGACCTCAAATGCTTAATGTGTGGTATAGGATTAGCATCAGTAGTTGGGGTGCAGACTATGTTCAAGCTCTCAATTTTTTTTAAATTAAAACAAAAAGACAGAGGACAATTGAGGAAGTCATGTGACACTGGCCTATGGCCCGTCTACATGGATCTGTGCATGCGTGTATATGTGTGTGCACACACCCAGCGGGTACCGTTGGAAGGGAAGGGAAGAAACAATGCTTCCCCTGGTGCACTGCTGGTGCACGTGAGAGGGTGTAGGTGCTGTTCTGATTCCAGGTGGCATACAAAACTGAAAACGAGCGTTCCAATTTGTACCGCTGTACAAGGCTGTTGAAGGCCGTGATGTGCACCAGAGCCAAAGGGAGTATAAAAAACTCAAGTGCTCATCAGATCAGTGGATAAGCAAAATGTGGCCCGTGCACACCAGAGAGTGTGATGTATTCAAACCTAACAAAAGAATGAAGTGCTGCGTGCCACCACAGCAGGAAGACTTTGGGGACATTGTGCAAGGTGAAAGAAGGCAGGCACACAAGTAGCCACTGATCCTATGGTCTCATTTGCATAAAGTATGCCCAGAGCAGGTAAATCCATGGACAAAGCAGATCAGTGGCTGGTTGGGGCTGGAAAGATCAGGAGGAGCAAGGGAAGCTGCTGACTAGGATTAGACTGACATTGTTTGGGAAGGAGGTAGTGGTGATGGGGGCACAGCTCTGAATGGTTAGGTGCTGCTGATCGGCAGCTCAAAGACAGTTCAAATGTTATGCTTTTATGTTACGTAAACTGACTCCCTTATTTCTTTCTTTCCTTCCTTCTTCACACAAGGTATTAGTATGTATCCTAGGCTGACTTCTAACTCACAGCAATTCTTCTGTCATAGCCTCCAGAGCTGGGATCATAGGCATCTCCTACCACACCCAACTTTATCTCCATGTGTGTTGGTGGAGTGTTTGTATGTATGGGTGTGCATGAAAGCAAGTGTGTATGTGTGTGTGCGCGCGTGCGCGTGCACGCGCCAGAAGTTGACTGAGGATGTAGAACAATCAAAGAAGACACCTGATCTTGAGACAGGATTCCTCAGTAACCCTAGAGCTGCTGATTTAGCCTGGGTGGCTGGCCACATGTCTCTCCCTCCCTCTGTGGGGTTGGGTGTCCACATGCAAGTCCTCACAGTCCAGCAGCAGGCACTTACCCGTTAGACCATGTCTCCCAGCCTCTTAATTCTTTAAAAATCTAAATAATGGATTTAGACAAGAAAAGAGCAAGGTAGTTAGTTGGTGTGGGAAAGAGCTGACACAAACCCCCACTTCAGAAGTGTACTTTATTAAGAGACAGGAGCTTGAAATCATGACGGCCATCATCAGGCCTTGATGCAGAAGAGCCTTAGAAAGGGACAGTACATCATTTCAGTGATGGTGACTGCGGAGGGGGACAAGGACAGGCTTTCCTTTAGAACCTGGAGAAGAGTGTCCTGGAGAGAGAACTTTCAACAAAGACAATGACTGGCAACCCTGTGGTGGTTTGACTGAGAGTGCCCTCCATAGGTTCATAGGGGTTAGGAGGTGTGGCCTTGCTGGGGAAGTCACTGGGGGTGGGCTTTGAGGTTTCAAAAGCCTGTGCCATGCTTCTGCCATGTTGATAATGGACTAAACCTCTGAAACTGTCAGCAAGCCCCAATTAAATGCTTTCTTTCACAAGAACAGCCTTGGTCGTGTCTCTTCACTGAACTAGAATGGTGACTAAGACATCCCCTAAACAAAACACATATCT
This sequence comes from Grammomys surdaster, assembly GCF_004785775.1. NCBI lineage: Eukaryota > Metazoa > Chordata > Mammalia > Rodentia > Muridae > Grammomys > Grammomys surdaster. The sequence continues at coordinate 3,190,470 of NW_021604753.1, read as the reverse complement.
GACCCTAACATCTTCTTGGGGGATGGTGGGAAGTCCCACAGCACATGACTTATTGCAACATGACATAAGCCTTGTGATGAAAAGCACAGAAAACCTAGTTAGGGCTATAAACTAGGAGCTATGAAGCCACATAGTGTTGTGCTGAGTTTTGCTACATCACTGTGGCTTCCGGTGGAGCCTGCCTAGGAGCTGTCTTTGGATCCTCAAATGAAACACACACACACACACATTAGCTTATTAGTAAATGCCTTGGCTACCTCAAAGGCTGGGCACTAAACCTTCCCCTGCTACCTCAGGCCCAATCAGAGAAGTGGCCAGTGGCCACTTACCCAAAGTCTCACATGTCTGGATGGGTTTATCTCCTACCGATCCTGTGTCTCCTTCTTCTACCCCAAGTCATGGAGATCCTCCTGCTCCTCCCTGCATCCTACCCACGCAACTCTACGTGTCCTGCCCCATACCCAATCATTGGCTGTTGGCATCTTTATTGATTGATCAAAAACCAATTGAGGACCAGGACCTTCAGTGTCTGGACAGCAGATTCTCAGTTGAATCAAAACATTAGAACCGATCTCCAACAACATAGCATGTCTTAACTCTGTCTGGCCTGTGGAATTGGGAGACATGGACTGGTTTCTTCAGACTGTGGGACCTGGCAATTTAGAGTGACCAGTCTCTGAACAGAGCAGGCCCATGATCCAACGTGATAAAGCAGGAGAGGCTGGGACACAGCATGTTCCAGCACCTTGAGATTCACATGGTTGAGAAAGGAAGCCATCTCCTCTGGGACTACAGAAATGGCAGCGACAGGTTCCTGACAGAATGCAGAACAATCCTGTTTCACCTTTTTTGTTTTAAATAAAAATTACATAACACACATCTGGAAGGGGGAGGTACATACACAGAAACATCTGGAAAAGGTTCTTAAACTTTCTCAAGGATAAAGGACACAATAAATAGTTGTATTTAATATAATATAATCAGAGGATTTTTTGGTTTTTTTTCTGATTTTTTTATAAGCAAACATAAATTGTTTGTCTAAAAACAGGGCTGATGAGAGAGCTCAGTGGATAAAGGTGCTTGCTGCCAAACTTGACAATGTGAGTTCAGTTCCAGCACTCAAGCGGCAGGGTGATCTCTGTGATTTGAGGTCAGCCTGGTCTACATAGCAAGTTTCAGGCTAACCAGGTTGACATAGTAAGACTCTGTTTCCAAAAAAGAAACACGGCTTCTGGAAGCAGCCTGCACAGCGGTTGTGGGTGACCCACAGCCTGGGAACTAATGTTTCCATAACACCTATCCATCTCCAAACATGGGCATCAGAAAAGCCAGAAAACAAAACAAAAATATACCAGAGAAAGGGATACAGGATTAGTCATACGGCACTTATCCCAAGCCTAACTGACAACCTGAATTCAATGCCCGGCCCTACACAGTCAAAGAAGAGAAACTTCTGTAAGTGGCCCACATGCATGCACACATGTGAGAGGGATGGGGCCGGAGAAGGAAAGAGAATGGAAATGAATAAAAAATGTTTTGTAATAGCTTGGGGCCTGGAGAAGCGGTTCCTTTATAAAAAGAACTTGCTGCTGGTCCAGAGAGAATCCAAGTTCAGTTCCCAGCATCCATGTCAGAGAGCTCCAGAGATCTGACGCCCTCTTCTGGACTCCACAGGTACCTACATGCATGTGGGCACACAAACACGCACATGAATAAAATAAAATAATAAAACCTGGCATGCTGATGTACTTGGGAGACAGAGGCAGGAGGGGGAGGAGCTCAGTCTTCACTGCACAAAACTGTGAGATTAGCCTGGGCTACATGAGCACCCGCTCAAAAGACTCAAAACAACAACAGGGCCATTGCAGTGAGAGGACATTAATGATAGCTTACATGAAAGGGGCACAGAAGACAGCCATTGTGAGCAGCCTGACAGGGGACCTAGGAGGGCATAGAAACTTCAGAGACATGCCTCAAATAAAGGGGGCCTCTAAGTTCTCTGGGTTGGTGGGAAATTCCACACCATGTGTTTTAGCACAACACCTGCCTGACAGAAAACCTTCAAGGGCGAGGAGCTGAGGGACCACAGCACAGAAGACATGACACTTTGTGATACTTCAGGGCACGTAGCCTGATTTCTAGGAGGGGGAGAGAGGCAGCTAGCAGGGTGGGGGTGGGGGTCTGCAATCTAACATATTGAACCCCATCCTGTTCCTCCCATCTCTCTACTGCCCACGGTCTTTATCACAAAGAGGCCTGAGCTCATCACACAAAACCCAGAAGAGCTCTGAGGCTTTAGCCTCAGACCCACATCAGCAAGATACTAGACTTTTCTTCCGCCCTTGTACCCTACTTCCTTCACTCTCTCTACCTCCCACCCTCTCTCCCTCCTTCCAACCTACAGGTCAGACCAAACCCTAGCAGCTCTCCCCCCTCCTCTGGGACACAAAGTCGATTAAAAATAAAAAACACAGGATGCAAGCTGGACGTGGTAGTGCATACAAAGATCCTGCCATGTGGGAGGCAGAGGCAGGCAGGTCTCTAAGAGTCGAGGCCAGCCTGGGCTACAACACAGAGGAAACCCTTTCTCAAAAAAACAAAAACAAACAAATATAGGATGTTGTGAAATTGTGGCCACAGGTTTATGGTCCCACCTATTGTCTGCCTCACTGCCCTTTGGCATGTAGGCCAGGCTAGACCACATAGTGTGAACCTTGGCAATGCCTCTGAAGCAATGTAAGTCAGAATCCTCTTTGTTCTCTGGATTTGAGAAGAAAGTACCCTCTCTCCTCCAGCAGATCTCCTCCTGCCTACTCAGGGTGCTGTGCCTGTCCTAATGACGTGTCTCTTTGGACCTGCAACCCTGCTCTGCCCAGTTGGCTCCACATCCTACACGCCTTCTGAAGGGCTGTCAAGACAGTACCTTTCCAGGACATGGAACTTTCTTCTAAGCAGAGGAGAGCTGAAGCATTTAGACCAAGGAGAGAACAGGAAGGAGAGGGCTAAAGCTGAGAGCCACAAGTCTTTGACAGTAGAAGGAGACCCCTGAGATCTAAGAGCAAAACCCAAAATGGGATGTGAAAGCCTGGAGCAACCTTCCTCCAGTGGCAGGGCTCTGGACCTAGAACAGTAACCCTCAGGCTGGAAGGTCAGCACTTCCTCTAATTAGGGCAGGAACTGTGGCTTTGAATGACACACCTGGAGTCCTCAGGACCTGGAGCTATAAACTCTGGGTTTGAAAGCCCAACACAAAGCCTGACACTGAAGAGGTTAGGGAAGCTACCCATGGTTTCAAGGGAGAGCCTATAGGCTGTGGCCCTGTGCAGTCTCCGCTCCTGTTGAGACATACCCGAATCATGGCACAGGATACAGTACAAGCCTCTAAACAGAAGAGGAAGAGAAACTGGGGAGGAGGGAAGCAGGAAGGCAAAGAGGTATGAGCTCATCTCCTTCCTCCTTTATACAAATGAGAGAGAAGAAGGCCCAGAAAAGTTAAGCACCACACCTGGGACACACTGCAAGGAGGTAGCTGGGGATACAGCTTGAGCCAGGTGGGGTGAGATGATTCTTCAGATTCCATCCCTGCCCCCCTCCCTGTCTCTCCTCTGCCCCATTCCACTGCTGGTGTGTCTTGAGCCCTGTGCACTATGACAAGGACAAGGGTGAGGGGAACGGCAAATAACTTTGTTCTAGTTTCTACAGCTGTTAAACCCGTGACCAAAAGCAACTTGGGGAGGAAAGGGTTTCTTACATCTTACGCCTTACAGTCCCTCAGGAAGAGAAGTCTAGGCAGGAACACAAGGCAGGAACTGAAGCAAAGGTCTGGAGGATCATGCCTTACCAGCTTGCTTTTGTAGCTTGCTCAGCCTGTTTTCCTATGTAACCCAGGACCACTTGCCCAGGGGGCAGCACTGCTGGGCCCCCCACATCGAACATCAATCAAGAAAATGCCCCACAGGCTTACCCAGAGGGCCAATGTGGAGGAGCCATTTTCCCCACTGAGAGTGTGTCTTTTTAGATGACTCTGGCTTGTGTCAAGTTTGACTGAAACCAACACAATGTCCAACTGACCTAGAGAGCTTTGATATTCTGGTTTGAATTATGGAAGCCAGGCTGGGGTACAGCTTAGTGGGGATCACTTGCTTTGCAAATGTGAGGCCCTGGCTTGCACCCCAAGCAGAGCAAAACATAAGCAACTAAACAGGGCTGTGTGACCCTGGGGTCATCAGCTGGTTCCTCCTGTAGCTTCCAGGAAATACACATCCCCTGGTCTAGCTGAACTTCAGTCTGCAAGGGGAACAAGCTTTGGGGGGGGAGGGGGCGAAGCCTGACTCAGAACCATGTTTACTTCATAAACAGTCACATGATCCACCACACACTGCTGTCTCAATAACCCTTAAAGGGAAATGACTCTCCTTTACAGATTTAGCAGTGGAAGCCCAAAGAGGTTAGGCAAATTGTCAACGGCCATACAGCTCCTACATGTTAGCAGTAGGATTTGAACCCAGGCTGCCTGACTCCCAATCTATACTTAGCCTCCAGCTGTGGACCGCTTGCTTATCTGAGCTTTCTGGGCAGTTCAGACCTGTGGCTATTGGAGCATGCGACCTAAGGACCTTTCCCTGTAATACCATCTAACCTATAGTCCCCAACCTACAGAACAGAAGGAAGCAGTTCAGCATATGGGAGTCAAGCACTAGCTAGCCCCATTTCATTGCTTATAGTTGGGCCCAGAAAAGGGTCGGGGTACTGTGCCCCACGGCAGGCAGGAGTTGAGACCATACCTCAGCACGCTTGAGTCTTCATGGGCTCACAGTCTCTCCAGGGCCTGGAATTGTTTTGTTGGGGACATCTCCAAGCCAGGATTACAAAGGGACATTCATCCTAGGGCTGTCTCTGGGGTATACCTGGCTGGGCCATGTCATGCTGTGCTTCTTGGAATTTGACCCTGAGCACTAGTGTTCGTCCATTAACTCAGGAGCACCTGCAATAGGAGGTTCAAGGCCACTTTCAGAGGCCAAGAGAAGCACAGGTGGGGACAGGCCATGGAAAGCCTGGGATTGCCTCACCTCCTGGGGCAGGGTGTGGCTCCTGTGGGTATCTGTAACCTGTGCCCCTGCTAGAAGTAATGTTGATGCCATGGCCTGTGCCATAGCCAGAAACCATGTGATAGTCCATGACTCGTGCTTCTGCCGGATGTAAAGGTTACGGGAGCTTCTTTTGCAGTTGAGAATGAGAGACATCGAAGGCTTCTGTGATAACCTCTCTGCCCCGCAACCACCTCTATCCCTAAAAAGAAATAGTCTGGAGAGGAAGCCATTGAAGAGCTCTTAAAATTGTGATAGAGACGCTGAAGTGTAGTTCCTCATGGATGATGGCTTCTGGTGGCCAGGGTGCAGAAAGACTCAGTTTTCCTTAAGGGGCTGCCCACTGGAAATTTGATCATGCTCCAATGAGTAAATGAGTAACACAAATTGGATTTGGTTTCCAGCACTCACATGGTGGCTCACAACCATCTGTCACTCCAATTCTAGAGGATTGGATGCCCTCTTCTGACCTCCTTGAGCATACGTGGTACACATACATATATGCAGGCAGTCACATACATAAATAAAAAAATAAACATTTAAAATAATAATAGCTGCAACACACAGCCAAGGGTCGGCTTCATACTCTACTAACCCTCTTAGTCCTCACAAGAAAGTGAGGCAGGAGCTATCATTATTCCCTGTCTGAGGCAACCAGGACTCAGTGAAGTCAAGCCACTTGCCTACAGTCACACAGCTAGTTAGTGCAAAAGGTAGGCTAGAGCCCAGATAGGCTCTTCTCTGAGCAGGAAGCAAAAAACCATTGCTTATATATGAGGACCAGGCTTTGAAGCCAGCAGAGCCCAGGCAAAGTGTCCACTCATTTCCTGCAGCCTCTGGGCCCTTGCCAGTCCCAGTGTGGTGCGTGAGCATTAGAAGTCACTTCTGCTCCCTGATGGGAAAGTGTCAGCAGACACTTCCTAGAGTCATTTCCCCAAAGCTCCCAAGTGACAAAAGAGGAAATGAGAAGGAGAAAGGAGAAGTGAGCTGGGCCCGCGTCAGTCCAACACCAGGGGGCGTGGTTTCCAGCTGAGTCCTGAGGCCAGCCTGGGGCTTGCCTCGAGGCATTCGAAGTTGTCCAGCTAACTGGACATCGCCAGGTGTCTTGCCTTTCTGGTGTCCATGTGTGTGCTGAAGACTTGAGTTTACATATGTAACTGAGGATGCGTTTGAAATTCTGACCCTCTTTCCTGTGCTTCCTTCTGAATGCTGAGATTACAAGGAGTGTGCTACCATGCCTGGTTTAAGTGGTACTGGGCCTCATGCACACTAGGCAACCATTCTACCAGCTGATCCACATCCCTGGTCCTGTGTGAGGTAGTGTTATTTATGTGTATGTGTGTGTGTTATCATGGGGAAGTCTGTGGATAGTTTGGGGAGGGAGAAGAGACAGAGGCTGCCTGCCTCCCTTGTGAGATGTTCTGCTGCCCTGGAAGGAAGAAAGGGCCTACCCAGACCATCCATGGAAATACTGGGGAAAGTGGCTACCTGCTGAATCCTACATGCAAAATCTAGTTGGAAAAAAGGGACCAGCAAGCCAGCCTTGTGAGTCAGCATCTAGCAGCTGTCTCTGCGGGCCACACAGTGGTGGAGCATGACATCACCAGGCCCTGGTGAAAAGCAGTGCCCTTCTCTGTAAACAGAAACAATAGAATTGAAAATGCCCAGATGCCCACTGGTGTCCTGAGTATCATCACTGCCTAAAACTTCTGCTTTAGTTACATGCAAAGCTGTGCATACTGGGTTACAATGTAAAATCTGTTCTTCCTGGTGTGGCTTGCAACTCAAGAAAAAAAAAATTTAGTTTGAAAATTTTGGATGCAAAATACCTAAAAAAGAAAATAGGAATAGGCCAGGAGTGGTTTCCTGGTGAAAGACTCCTCTAGGGGGTGACCCAGGAAGGACACAACTCTCAAAGACACTCTAGAGATCTCTTGTTGTAATAACATGAGTCAGGTCTTTATTTATCGAAGCTTTGGGTCGATGTGTCTCATGCAGGAGGCAGGGGTCATCGACCCTGAGATCTAACAGCTTAGGGTTTTTATAGACAAAGGCTGGGGGGAGGGAGAGGGTTGTGGGTAATCACACACAATTGGTTGTTATAAATGTCTGTAATATGTGTAAGCAGATCTCAGGCAGAGGTTTGACAAATCTCACGAGAATAGTCTCTGGTCTCTGTGGCCTTGGGACCCAGTGTGAATGTTTATCTGAGCCAACAAACTATTTGGCTGAATCTAATTTATAAGTCCTTGGGACCTCTGGTGGGAGTTTTTGAGAGGAGGCTAAGTCAGACACCACGGGAACAGATTTTCTGAACACTCAATTGACCTTTGTTTTTTTTTGTTCTGTATCTCTTGTGACGGCCTTGGGTTAGTAAGTTAGCTGACCTGTAATTTTAATTATTTGTATTCCTGTTATATTATTTAACTAACTTAAAATTCTTCTTTCACTGGGATGGGAAGAAGGTGTCAACCTGGCAGACATCACAGAATTCTATAGGTTTTGTTTTAAGCAATGAGTGTGTGTTGCTTTTGCAAGGAAGAAAAGCCTGTTTTTAAGGTTTTCAGGACAAAGAAACATTTTCACCTCCATCACTAGAAAGGATGTGAGAAAGGCTGACAGCGCCTCCATTCCCCTCTCCAGGAAGTGCGCTGAGAAAAGCCTGCATTCTCAAAACCTGACCAGGGTCCCCTGCAAGTAACACCGGAGTCCCAGCTGGCCCTCCACACCATCACGGAAGGTTAGGGAAATCCACAGTCCCCGCCCACAGCTGAGAGCACCAGGCTCAGCACCAGGGTGACTGTTACCCACAGAGCATTGCTCAAGGAGGCCATCGACCACACAGTCACCTGTAGACTTTGTTTTCTTTGCTTATTTTGGGGTTTGTTGTTTTTGTTTTTGAGGTATGGTCTTGTGTAGCCGAGGCTACCCTGGCACTCCATTAGTAGCTGAGGATGATGCTGAATCCCTGACCCACTGGCCTCCACCCCGAGTGTGGGTGTGACATTCCACATCACACCTGGTTTATGTGACACTGGGGATTCAGCTGGACTTTGTGCCCATCAACTGAGCTCCAGTCCCAGCCCTACGGTTTTAAAAAGTTTGTTTTTGTTTTTTGTTTTTTTTTGTTGTTTTTTTTAAAAAGGGGGGGTCTCATAATACAGCCCAAGCTGGCCTTGAACTTGAGATCCTCCTGCCTCAACTTCCCAACTGCTGAGTTCACAAGTGTGTGCCAACACACACACACACACACACATTTCCCTCCTTTGCTCTCTTCTTTCCTTTCTATATTTGGGGTATTTTAGTTTTTGTTTTGTTTAGGCAGGGTCTCATTCTGCAACTCAGGCTGGCCTGACATTTAGACTGTAGCCCAGGCTAGCCTGGAGCTCCACCAGTTCTCTGCCCCAGCCTCCCAGGCTCCAGGACTGCAGTATGCACCATGCCTGAATTCCTGTTCTGCTTTTAGGATCCTTTCCTTCGGCAAATTCCCAGAAGTCCAACTTTGGAGAAGCCGTTGTTGTTTCCAGGGCCTGAAGCACTCAGCCAGATGCTGGGAAAGAGGCCGGACATTTGCTTTCCCAAGGGACTGCCACGCCCAGCAGCTGTAAGATCTCTGCCTCGGGATACAAGAGTCTGTTCTCTGTGTCAGAAACCAGAGTAGAGCTGGAAACAGAAGGACTTTCCCTTCCTTTCCAAGAACAGGCATCAGGACATGAAGGACACAGGGAACCCTCAGCAGGAGCAGCCAAAGGCCCCTATAGCAAGGAGGGACCCTTTCTCTCTCCATATGGATCCTAACCTTGGCCCTCCACACCCACCCTTTAGGGAAGATCAGATCTTTTTTCTTGTACTGACTGTGGTCCAGGAACTTCTGAGGAATGCCTATTAATGTCACTGGCCACCATGTTTCCCTAAGAATGTGGTCAGAGCATGTGCCCTACAACTTGGTGGAACTGGTCTGGTGTCTTTCTGCTCTCTGAGATTTTAGGGACACCCATCCCCCAACCCCAGGCCAGGTTCCTGCTTCCTGCTCCCAGGCAGGACCCCGCCCATTTCCTGAATGGATGGGCAAGAGAGGAAAACTATCAGCTTCCTGTGTCCCAGCCCAAAGAGTATATAGGCTTCTTCCCAGGCCTGAGTCCCTGCAGCTCGGTGGGCCAGGAAGGGGATCCAGCAGCTTCAAGGAGAATGAAAGAAACAGCTGAGGAAGGAAGGGAAGCTTCAGTAGCAAGCAGGTCAGAAGGAAGAGCAACCAGGGAGGGTCAGGACCTGACAGAGGAGGTTGAGAGAGAGGAAAGCCAAGAGCAGACATCACTGAACACCCCAGTGGTGGGGGAGGGGGATGGAATGCCCACATCTGAGGTTCCCCCTCAGGTTTTTGCAGCCTCCTCCCCAAGGAAGCCACCAGCAGCTGCCCCTTAAGTATAAAGTCCATACAGCCATAGAGACTTGGGGCCTCACTTTCTCAACATTCGATCACACGGGATCTACCTAGTTGCTAATCTTGTGTCTTGCTTGCTATGGAGTGCCACAGACACACACAGAGAAGGACAGTGCCCACCGCCCACCTCCCAGGCATCAACTCACAGCTTATGCCATGCAGGTACAACTCCCAAGGACCTCTCAGCCACTGACAGATCTTGGGTTTATTTATTGTTACTTATTTTGTTTTTGAGATGTGGTCTCACTATTTAACCCTGACTGGCCTGGGACTTTCTATGTAGACCAGGGTGGTTTTCAACTTACAAATCTATCTGCCTGTGGCTCCAGGTGCTGAAATTACAGGGATGTGTCACCACAGCCAGCCATGTTAAAATTTCTCTCGATTTACTCTCATTATTAGTGTGTGTGCACGTGTGTGAGTGTATATGTGTGAGAGTGTGTGTATGTGTGAGTGAATGTATTGTGTGTGTGAGTATATGTGTGTGAGTGTGCATGTGTGAGTGCATGTGTGACTGTATGTGAGTGTGTGTGTATGTGTGTGTGTGTATGTGTGTGTTGAATGTGTGTGTGAGTGACTGTGTATGAGAGTGTGTGTGTATATGTGAGTGTGTGAGTGTATGTGTGTTGAATGTGTGTGTGTGACTGTGTGTGTGAGTGTATTGTGTGTGTATGTGTATGTTGAATGTGTGTGTGAGTGACTGTGTATGAGTGTGTGTGTATGTGTGAGTGTGTGTGAGTGTATGTGTGTGTTGAATGTGTATGTGTGAGTGTATGTGTGTGTGTGAGTGTATGTGTGTGTGTGAGTGTGTGTGTGTGTATGTATGTGAGTGTTGAATGTGTGTGTGTGAGTGACTGTGTATGAGTGTGTGTGTATGTGTGAGTGTGTGTGACTGTATGTGTGTGTGTGTGTATGTATGTGTGTGTGTTGAATGTGTGTGTGACTGTATGAGTGTGTGTGAGTGTGCGTGTATGCACAGGATATGCATGTAACCACACTATACATACATATGTTAGAGGACAGCTTTCAGGAGTCACCTCTCCTACTCTCATGACATCCAAGGACTGAACTTGGGATGCCAGATCCATGTGGCAAGCCGAGCTTACCATGTGAGATCAGGTCTGGGGTGACAGCTATGTGGCACTTGGGACTGAACCAGCACTTCGTTCATGCTTTCTTCACCAACTGCAGCACCCAGACTCTCTCTTAGTCTTTATATACACAATGGGTGGGCACTGTTATCAGCTCCATTAAATGGATGAAGAAACTGAGCTCAGAGAGGTTTCTGGAACAGGCCCAATCACACAGCTGCAGGAGAGTTAACTCAGGTCTTGGCCTAGGCATCTGGCTCTGGGACCTCTCTGTTCAGTTGCTCTCCTGAGCTGCCCTTAGCATGGCTTGCTTTCTGTAATCAGCTGGAACAATGACACCCACACTAGGGCTGGTGGTCCACAAACAAGCCACTTAGCCAAGCTGTGAGGGAAAACTGCTAATTAAGGTTGAAGTCTTTGACTGGATAGCCTTCTGGGGCTCCACGTGTAATGGAGGACTCCTTCGTTGGCAGAGTTTTCCTCCTCTGACCGCATCTGGGGAATTCTAAGTCCCACACATGCATGCCTCTACCTGAGGAATGTCACATAGCTCAATTACTTTATAAGATCAGTTTCCTTTCTCCTGACAACACCCGTTCAGCCAGCACCTGAGATTCCTGAGATGCTTCCCATGCTAATGAGGCTTGCCAGGTACCTAAGCCCCCAGCCAATGACCTTTGCCCATACTGGATGTCCCTGCCCTCAGTTCCCCCAAATTTTATAAATCTTCAGTCACCCTAATGAAAGTTGATCTGCCTACTGACAAGCATCTGTAAGCAGCCATCATTCACTATACTCAAGGGGCTTCTGAACCCCTTGTTTGATGTCTCTGCTTCCACCTCGGGCCTTGACCCATGGCATGTGTGACCTCCTACGGTCCCTGCATGGCTGCTATTAAGGACAGTGTTGTCAGCCCAAGCCTGTTATTCTGACCCACAGAACAGCCCAAGTCCTTTAGGCCTTTGAGAGCTCTGTTTCCAACATTAAATTGGTGAGGAAAAAAAATCTCAAAATTGATTCTGCTGCTCTTTTTGCTCTGGCTGCTAGAAAGCTCAAAACCCACCACACAGCCTGGTATGCATTAACATGGGCATCAGCTGTGCTGGTTTGAAATTCCTCGACTTTATTAGGTCTAACCACAGTCTCCTCATTTCCCATCGATTTTGTTAGTATCTTTGTAAGTCACATCAAGTCCCTGTCAGGAATCGGCAAGAGCGGAAGTCCACAGGTCATGGACACATTACAGGCTCCCAACCTGGAGCTTCCATACTGTTAGGCAGCCTAGTGGTTAGGGAATGTTTGTCCCTGGCCTTTAGCTGATAGTTGCCGTGAATACAGGTACCACAGGCTCCCATAGTGCCCCAAGATGTTTCTGAGTGATGCTGAGGAACCTCCAGAAGTAAAAGCCTGGGCCGATGGAGACAGGGGACTTACACAGCACTGGTAGACCTTGAGCAGGGAACCTCCAGCTGAAGCCATGGCCAGTGTCAATACACAATGGTCCCTCCAGGCTTCTCAGCCACAGAGCTCTCACTGTCCTGATGCTCCCGGAAACCCCAGGGAATGGAACTGGATCCTTGCCTCTTATCTGTCCTTAAGTAGAGTTACCAGAGGCCAAGAGTGTTGCTAAGATCACTTTGCTAGTAGAATACACAAGGGAAGGAAGAAAAAGTGGATTCAAGAGTAGTAATCCCTAAGTCAGATCTGTTTGTGTGTACGAGAGACAATGTCTTAAGTAGTCTAGGCTGGTCTTGAATTCCTAATCTTCCCTGTGCTAGGAAGGCAAGCATGTGATCCTGTCCAGCAACAGTCAGGTTCACCTAGGGCATCCTGGGTAGGATGAACACAGCATGAACAGGAATCTGAGCAGCCAGCTGGAGTGGAGATTCCAGAGATAATGAAGACACCTATGATCCACTCTCAAAGCTCACGAGTGTCTTACTCACAGCAGCCCCATAATCAAACACCCACATCAAGTCACCACAGTGACACGCTGGTCCCTCTACATCTAAGGTGAAACACTGCACTGATGTATCTCACAAGGTTTCCAAAACCCTAAACACCACACACCTTGGAAGAAAGAACAGGCCCAGAAGACTCAAAGCAGTGTGTCCACAGGGGACCCCAGGGACCAGAAGGGAGCAGCTAAAAGGACTCGGTGTCCTTAGTGAGGAGGAGCGTCCTGGAAATGGACTGTCCGGCTAGCTGCACAATCCTGAAAAACAATTGGCTGTCTATTTATTTTCAAAAAGCAAGACAATTTTATTTGGAGCTAAGCAATGGTACAGATTAAAGAAAGATTGACAACAACAACAGACCATGCCAGGGAGGACACTCAAGGGCTTGCTGTCATTTTAAATGAGTGAATTGTAGCTCAATAAAGCTACAGAGTTTTCTCTTTTCTGATAAGGAGGTGAAAGATTATCCCAGGGCACTGGCTGAGCAACCACAAGTGAGTCTTGACTTCTCTGTCTGTAGATGTACATGAAGTGGTTCTTCAGTTTGGATGACAGGGTTGGGGAACAGGGTGTCCTGCCAGAGCCAGCCTGAGATGTCTGTGGAGCCAGGATCCAGCTTCTGGGAGTGTCTTTTCTGCCATCCTTTTCTTTGCCCAAATTCTGCCAAGGCTGCTTTCAGGAAGAGGGCGAGCCCCTGGAATCAGGAAGCCCTACTACTCTGTCCTAGAAAGGACACTAAAGCCTTCCCTGTGTCTTAGTGCCAGAACCTGATCCATGCTCCAAACCAGAATGTAGCCTGCCATTTCTGTTATGAAGACAACAGAGCGTTCAAGCATTGTGAGGCATACCTGTAACCTGAATACTCAGGGGACTGATTCAGAAGGGTTGCTGTGAGTTTGAGGGCTGGGCTAAAGAGTGAGTTTTAGGCCAGCCAGGGCTAACCAGCAAGACCTTGTCTCTAAAAAACTACCTAACTAACTGACTAGATAAACAGATGAATGAATGAATGAATGAATGAATGAATGATGGCAAGTGGTCCCCCAAGTCTATTCCCACTGCTACTGTTGGTTTTGGGGATCTTAGGGAATACCACTAATGACTGTCACTAATCCTGCATGGTAATGCAGGCTGGCGGGGTAGTGTGGCGGGGGCCCACAAAGAGACGAGTGTGCAAAAAGCTGTGCTCATACAATGGCCCTTCAGAAGCTGGTCTCTGGGGAAGGCAGAGGATCTCAATCAACAAGTCCGAAGAAAGAAGTGTCTGTCTCCATTTGGGCCCACCCCCACAGGCACAGGGCCAAGAATGCAGCCAACATCTATTAAGTTTCTAAAATTATGCCTGGGTGAGGGGTGGGCACAGCTGAGGATTGGAAGAGGAAGTGGTGGACGGGTGGGCAGGCAGGAAACTTGCAACCCGGCCCCTCCAGCATCAGGCGGGTGCCGGGTAGCAGGCAGGGAGCACCCGCCTGTAGATGTCACAGAAAACCAAAAGCCCTCTGTGCATGGCCACCCTAGGGATGTTAACTCTGTCACTGCCCTCTCAGGTCACTGCAGCTGTCCACAGAACAGAGGAGAAGTGGGAGGGTGCCCTCTAGCTGCCCCACTGAAGGAAGATTTGAAAGAGAAAACAGTATCAAAACCAGTGAGTGCAGGCAGGGTCACTCTGTCAGGTTGTACAGGTTGGTATATTGCAGGACTGCAGGGGGACACTTTTCTGGGTAACATCTACAAACTTGCTCACGGTAGCCCATTATATCCCAAAGGGTACCAGGTGCCCTGTGGTCAGGTTCCTGCTCTTTCATGGGTCTGTGAGAATGTGGCCCAGTGGCCAGCAGGGATGCAGAAGACGGAGCGAACCTGAACTCAAATAAGAGTCCTTATCCAAGTGCCCAAACCCTCTGTCCCTCGCTGAATCTAAGGTGGCAGCAGGCAAGCTCAGGGAGGTCCTCAAGATGCAGAGCAAGCTGTTTCTTGGCATGTTGCACAGTTCAGTTTGCTGCTGCTGCTGGTGGTTGTGGTGGTGTGCATACCATCATTCTTTCCCTTGGTCAAGGTTTGAGGGTGCATACAGAACAAGGGGCTGCACCAGTGTGGCTTCTCTGAGTGACGTCACACCTGCTCTCATTTGTTCCCCCCTTGCTAGATCTACCCCTCCACCGGTCCCTTTCTTCTTCCACATAGTGTCCCCTCTACCCTCCAGCCACCAAGGTGAGTTTCATCATCCTGCGGCCCCCTTCCCTGAGATCTCTTCCTTCCTTTCTCCTCTTTCCTTTTGCCCTTTTCCCAGCCAGCAAACACACATGTATAAGTAGAAACATAAATGCACACATATAGATAGGCGTACATGCACACATATATTGATATACATGCACACATATCGATTGACACACACCCATATATAGATAGGCATATATGCCCACATATAAATAGACATACATCCATATGTGTATATACATGCAGATATATAGATAGATATACATGCATCCATACATAGACATACATGTACACATATAGATAGACATACATGCACATATATTTAGATAGAGATATATGCACATATGTACATAGTCATACACTCACACATATATCAAGACATAGATGCACACTTGCTTTGTAGATCAGGCTGGCCTCAAACTCAGAGATTGCATGCCTCTGCCTTCTGAGTGCTGGGATTAAAGGTGTGTGCCATGACTGGCCAGCTTCACCAAGTCTTCTTATCAGGATTTCACCGACCATCTTGTGAAAGCCCACACCAGAGTCTTCCTTCAGAGGACCCAGGTTCCAGCTGTGGCTGCCACATAAGAGTTTTTATACAAGAAAAATAAAGTGAATTAAGTCTGAAAAAATAGATAGGTATAGAACTATCCCTCCCTAGAACCCTGGCTTCCTGGTAGTCTCTTACAGTGTAACCTGCAGCTTTGCGAGCCACTACACTTTCTGAATTACTCAGGGAAGTGTAACCTCTGTCTCTTCTCTAGACTTGCCTTCCTAACACTTTGGGCTTCCTTACTGTAAGGGTTAGCTTTGTCAATTTGACCCAAGTTAGGGTCATCTGGTAAGAGGAATTCAACTGACAAAGTGTCTCCATTAGATTGGCCTGTGGCCCAGTCTGTGAGGCATGTTCTTCATTAAAGACGGATGTGGGCGGGTCCAGACTGCTGTGGGTGACGCAGGTGGGCCTGGGTGCTGTAAGAAAGCAGCCTGAGTGAGCCATGGAGCAAGCCAGTGTGCTCTGTAGCTTCTCCTCCCGTTTCCGTCTCCAGGTTCCTGCCTATAGCTCCTGACCTGACTCCCCTTGGTGAGCTGACAGCTACAGGATAAAATAAACCCTAAGTTCCTTCCTTATGTTGCCTTTAGTCAGAATTTTGTCACAGCAATGGGACGCTCCCCTCCCTGACGTGAGGTTGCTTGGCTACATGTGACTGACCTTTGTGCCTTTAACTCCAATAGGACTTTTCCCCTTTTCTTCCCGTTCTCAACCTTCTGGCAGCTGCGGAGGTTTGCAGCTCACCTGCCCTTGAGTTTTTCTTCACACTCTAATAAACTTGTCCTTCAGCTTCTGTCTGAGTCCACTCTTAAATTCTTTTACTAATGAGACTAAGAACCCAAAAGCACCCCTGCTCCTGATTATCCCAGTATCTGTCTTGCTATATAGCCCAGGCTAGCCCGGAACTCACTGAGTAGCCAAAGCTGGATTTGAACTCATGGTAATCTTGTTTTGACCTCCCAAGTACTGGGATTACAGGCATGGTGACAGGGCACCACATATGATACCTGTTGGGTTTCGGACCTGGGACAAGTGGATAAGGATCTAAGACAGCATGTGTACGGTGAGAAGAGCAACTTCCAGAGGTCCTGAGTTCAACTCCCAGCAACCACCATCATGGTGGCTCACAACCATCTGTAGTGGGATCTGATGCCCTTTGCTGGTGTGTCTGAGGACAGCAACAGTATACTCACATATATAAAATAAAAAATAAAAATAAAAAAATTGTAAGAGTTGGTAAATGCAAGTTATGAAGGTTGGAAGACGTGAAAACCATAAATAGTGATCGGAAAGTGACAGGGTATGTAAAAGAAATGAAAAAACCGCTTCAGATCCTCGCCTCACCACGCTCCTGTTGTGGTGAGACCTCCAGGGTGTCAATGCTTTCAACCAAACTCATTTGCTGTAGCTTTTACTATGACTCAAGGGTATGAACCTGCTGCTCTTTCTGCAATGTGGATTTCAGTACAGATTACAAACAACCTAATACTAACATATCTAAAATGTATCTCTTTCTCGTGAATTTAAAAGATTTTTGCAAGCTTCAGGGAATCCACTTGGTTCTACATCTCACAGGTCAAATGACCTCCAATAAGTACTGTTAATCAACAATCTGTTTCTGAGGGTGGGATTTATTCCCCTTTCCATGGTCGTGGGACACGGCATCCCACCTCCTCCAACTATCAAGACCGTGGGTCTAAAAGTTTCAAACATACACCCAAGCAAAATTTTTCTCCCTAAACTCCCTAACTTCATCTCCTGCCCCTAACATATATACCTGCCCTAGCATCCTAGCAAGTCCAGGCGTCTCCTCAAGACCTGTATTCAGGACAGCTCCGAAGCAGCTACCCATAGGTGCTCTAGTCCAGCCTCAAACTGCTCCAACTGGGCCTTCACATCCCTAGCCCCAGATGGTCCTGCAGAGCTTGGACAGCACCCAACTCATACCAGACTTGGCCAGCATTCCAGCTTTTGGACCCCCAGTAACAAAGTCCCATGTCAGCAGGAAGTAGTCATAGCCGATTATGTCATTCTTATTCATTTATTATCAACAAAAGGCTGGGATGTTGTGAGTCAGACCAGAGACAAGAGATTGAGGTGCATATTTAACATACCAAAGTAGACCTGGCCTCCAGGTTCTCCCAGCATGCCTCAGTCCTTACCTGTTACGGGCTTGGCTGGCACACCCGTCCATCTATGTTGAACTTCCCAGCCCAGAGGTTGGGCTTCCTCTCACCCAGACACTCCTTCCTATATAATCTGGACACTCTGGTTCTCTCCTCCTAACCCTACCTCTGCATTTCCCTCCTCTCCTCTCCTCTCCTCTCCTCTCCTCTCCTCTCCTCTCCTCTTCTCACTCTTGCTCTCCTTCTCTTGGCATACATGCTTTCTCTTTCTCTTCACCTTCCCCTCTGTCTCCTTCACCATAGGGACTTCACTGACCCCCTCCTGTGTGGTCAGCAAACTTTCCTGAGAGCTGCCCCCAATAAGCCTGCCTTTATACTTAATTTGGCTTAAATCGGCTCATTTCATTAGTGGAGATAACTTATCAGCTCAAGCTGAACGTCAGATAAACAATGTCTAGTATCACATTAGCCTCTGCGTGACACATGATACACTTAAAAAGCCATTTGCTGCCTATCAGACATTTAGGCATAGCTGGGGGTCCTGTGCTTTTATTAATCCTAGCACACACACACACATACACACACACACACACCAGGGCCAGGCTTGTGAGGAGTCTATCCTTGCCAGGAAATACCTGTAAATCTGCAGTTAATCAAGAGCAAAGCCCCACTCCTCCACCTTGTGGAGACAGCAACACACATCCATGCACCCACGCATGCGTCTCTTCCCCTGGTAGTTGTGAAGTCACCACATGGCCAGTCACAAAAGGTAGTTGATGCCTGGCACCAACTTGTTCATGGGAAGGGCAGGGTGAGGACTCTGAGCAAAGGACACCACGGTGTTCCCAAGCCAATCTTTTGTAGGTCCTGCCCAGCCCAGCCTTTCACCCCGGGCTGCTTCTGAAAGTCAGGTCATGTGACATTCCAGGACAGTGACACTGGCATTCTGGGGCTTTTGTGGGGATCCATTAGAAAGGGCAGGCTCCTCCCTGTTTCTGGACGTGTGGAATAGAGGAGAAAGGAAAGTTCTCAGGTAACTCCAGTGCTGTTTCCATGGCAATAGCACCCAACTAGGTGGGGACACCTGTGGTCACAAGATACTGCATTCTTGTGGTCAGGGAGCCCAGCCCAACATCCATATACAAAGGAAACTGGATGGTAATAACCCCAGGTTTGGCCCCCAAGCCTCAGCAGAGCACACCCTAGTCACCACGCCCACATCTCTGTGAGTTTAACCCTGGGAGGACAGAGAGACAGAGGACATGTTTAGGGTGTGAGTCATCTATTTCAGGATTCCACTGGAGGCCAGGCTGTACCCAAACACTCAGGTAATACCTCTGATCTGCCCTCCTAGTGGCTTCTCATGCCTTCTATCCTGATCTCTAGAGATGCACTGGGGCACTTTGTAGCTACAAAACCTGTCCTGTACTTAACAGAGTCAGAGCCTAGGGTGCCCTCCTCCCAGGAGCTACTGTGACAACAAGACAGAAGCAGGCAAGACACTGTCCAGCCCCTTTGGCTGTCAGACTATTAAAACAATGGTACCCCCAAAACTGGAAGTCCCCCAGGAATTTCTGGAGGAAGGAAGGGCTGATGAGGGTGCAGCCTGAGGAACTTGTCTCCCAGGAAGGGATTTTTCGTAGTTCTGAACTTGTCAGATCACCTTCATGAGGGACTGGGGCCCAGACGATGGAAATGGGTGGAGTCATACCCTGCTCAGGGTTGCTCAGCCATGCATGCCTCCTCTCCTGAGATTTAAACCTAACCCTCGGATCAGGATCCTGAAGGAACCTGGGGGTTGGGAAGTCATCACTTCTTCCTGAGAGGGCCTCACTGTATAAACCTCCTGTCTCTGCTTTCTACTGTTACGTGTCTGGTGTCTGTTTAATTGGCCTGTTGAGGACGGGAGGCCCAGCCTAGCATGTGAGGGCTGCCCATCCCCAGGCGCTGACCCTGACTTCAGTGCCTCTAGCTGCCCATCAAGTTCTTAACTGTTTGGGCTTTTACAATGCTGGGGCCTTCTCCAGGCCAGGCATCGGCTCTGCCAAGAAGCTATTGAAACAATGGTACCCCCAAAACTGGAAATCCCCCAGGAATTTCTGGAGGAAGGAAGGGCTGATGAGGGTGCAGCCTGAGGAACTTGTCTCCCAGGAAGAGATTTTTCGTAGTTCTGAACTTGTCAGATCACCTTCATGAGGGACTGGGGCCCAGACTGGGCCTAGCTGGACATTGGATCCTGGGCACCCTCCCCTGATGATGGAGCTCCAGAAGCCCCTGGGGGCTGGCAGTCAGGGAAGGCTTCCTGGGGGAGGCTACTCTTTATATCTCAACGTTAGTAAAGAGCAAAGGAACAGCAAGGTTGTTGTCACTGGGGACAGTGGCAAGGCTTTCCTCTCTGGTCCAAGTACAAATGTTGATAGTGTGTGCAGACAATGATCACCGTAGCGGCATGGCATATGCCTGAAGAGTGCTCCCCCACTGTGAGTGCTCCTACCATGATTCAGCTAGCATGAACCCTGCCTCCTTGTTTACCTGTATGTAGTAACCCTGCCACCTCCCACCTAACCCAGCTTCCCTTTGTGTCTGTCTGTGTTTGTCATTTCTTCACATCCTCACAGAGCCTAGTCAGGGCAAGTCCCTGCAGCAGTATGTGCATGCATCAACCAAAGGCTGGTGCTCTTCTGGAGGACTGTGTTGGTGGTTCACAGCCACCTCGTAACTTCAGAGGACCTGGTGCCTCTGCCCCCGTGAGCACCTGTACTCAGGTGCCCAAATACACACATATATATGATTTAAGGTAATGAAAGCAAACCTTTCAAAGCCAGGCGTGATGATGGAACAAACCTGTGTCCCAGCACTCAGGAGGTAGAGGCAGGTAGACTTTGAATCCCTCTGCCTCCACCTGTCTGTCTGTCTGTCTGTCTGTCTCTGCCTATTTGTCTCTGTCTCTCTGTCTCTCTCTCTGTCTCTGTCTGTCTGTCTGTCTGTCTCGCTCGCTCTCTCTCTCTCTGTGTCTATTTGTCTCTGTCTCTCTGTCTCTCTTTCTGTCTCTCTCTCTGTCTCTCTCTCTGTCTCTGTCTCTCTCTCTCTCTCTGTCTTTCTCTCTCTCTCTCTGTCTGTCTGTCTGTCTGTCTGTCTCTCTCTCTGTGTGTGTCTATTTGTCTCTGTCTCTCTGTCTCTCTGTCTCTCTGTCTCTGTCTCTCTGTCTCTCTTTCTGTCTCTCTCTCTGTCTCTCTCTCTGTCTCTGTGTGTCTCTCTCTCTCTGTCTTTCTCTCTCTCTCTCTCTCTCTCTCTCTCTCTCTCTCTCTCTGTGTGTGTGTGTAAGATAGTGTACAGAGGACAGCTCTTGCCTTTCCCCACCTCTTTTCCCACCACTCACTGGGCTTTCATGGGATCCTAGCCTTATAAACCAAGTGTTCCAGATCCTGAGATGCTCTCTCAGGCTTACCTGGGAGCCAGGAGGAGGAGCTGAAAAGTCAATGGCTGTTCAGATGCAGCCTGTTTATTCTGGGTGGGAAGGTCAGTGAGCTCCTCTGGGTTTTGTTTTTCAAGAAGAGACCAAAAAGTAGAGGTTTCCTGCAAAATCCTCCAGTTTTTAAGACCTTTCTGAGCTGGGTGTGGTGGTGTCCACCTCTAATCCCAGCAGAGGCAGGTGGATTGCTGTGAGTTCCAGGCTGGCCAAAGGCAATCTTGTCTCAATAAACAACACAAATAAAGAAAAGAAAAAAAAAAAACAAAGGTGCATCTCTGTCTCTGTCTGTCTGTCTGTCTGTCTGTGTTTGTCTGTCTGTCTGTCTCTGTCTATTTGTCTCTGTCTCTCTTTCTCTCTGTCTCTCTGTCTCTCTGTCTCTCTGTCTCTCTCTGTGTGTGTGTGTGTGTGTAAGATAGTGTACAGAGGACAGTTTGTAGGAGTTCGCTCTCTCCTCCCACCATGTGGGTCCCAGGGACCATCGGGCTTGGCAGCAAGTACCTTTACCCACAGAGCCATCTAACTGGCCCCAAGTTCTCCAAATTTTAATTGTGAGTTCAAATTAAACAATATAAAATGAAATAAAATGCTGGAGAGATGCACTGGTGGTTAAGAGCACTGGTTGTTTTTGCAGAGGACCTAGGTTCAATTCCGAGCACCCGTATGGTGGCTCACAACCATCTGTAACTCTAGTTCCAGGGAATCTGATTCCCTCTTCTCATCTCCACAGGCCAGAGACACATGAATACATATGCCAAACACTCATATGCACAAAAAATAAATAAAATTTCAGAAAAAAGGAAACAAGACAGCGCCAAGCAAATACACAAGCGAGAGGCTGGCCATCACTCCAGCAGGGTACAGGGAGCTAGAAGTGGTCAGGATGTAGTCGTGGCAGTGATTCGGGGACCTCGGTGCAGGTGCAACCACAGGAGATCCTGGGCGCACCACACACCACTGCCTGCTCACTGGCCCAGCTAGAAGGTTTCATAAGAAACCACATGTCCATCACACATGTGCACCACTCCAGGCTGTGATGCCAAACCCTGCCTCCTGGTGGAGACTCTGTTTCATCTGATTTCTAAGCTTAAGCCCAGGAAAATCAAATGTGGGCAGCCAGGGCCTCAGGCAGGTACAGGGCACGAGAGTCATTGCCTCGCCATACGCTTGCTGTGAAGATGGAAGTGGGTGCCTCTACCTCCTTTCTAGTCTCTCTCCTCTCCTGCTAAGTGTGAGTCAGGGACCAACCTGACCCCATTCCCTGAAATACTACAGATACTATTAGCCACTGGAAGAGGGAGGCCCTGCAAGAGTTACATTCTTGACTTTATAGAAAGTTTATGAGGAAAACTGTACGGTGGATCTTAATAAGGTTGCCAGAAATAGATTTTTTTAAAAAGTACTTCCATTAAATTGTTTTGAGTACTAGTTACAACCACTTATTATACAGCACCCAGAGGATGGTATTCAAAAGGCTAAAGTAGCCCACTATAACTTCACTTTGAACCTGTAACATTCTAACTCTCCACACGTGGTGGCATCCATCCTAGAAGCTGTAGCACAGCAAGCAGGTGCAGCTTGCAGAAGGTCCTGTGCAGACAACATCTTTTACAAAGCTCAAGCTTCATGATAGCCCATGTTCCCTGTGGCTAGGAGCTTATCCTTGATCTAAAAAGGCTGAGCTACCAGAAAGGCATATCTGGTTACCTAAAGCCACTAAGGGAGCCATCTCTGAAGAGCTGCATAGTAACATGGGTTCTAGTAGCTGTAAGATTTCAGTGAGATGTTGCAAGATCCCCCTAAACTCAAATTGAACCGTCTCTTCCTCCCCCTCCCCTTCCTTCCCCTCATCTACCCTCCCTCCTCGATTTGCTCCTTTCCTCTTCCAAAGACAACAAGATAGGAGCCTCTTTGAGGATTAGTTATTTGAAACCATCACTTTTCTACGAGCTCTCCCGAATGCCGAATCCAAACACAAAAAGTTGGGCCTTGTATGGCGGCACACATCTAGAATCCCAGCACTCCCTGCTGTTGTGTGGTGGCACACATCTAGAATCCCAGCACTCCCTGCTCTCTCCATCTTTCAGCTGTGCTCTCTGCTGTGACTACCTCATCCGCAGGCAGGCTTTTCCCCTGTGACTGACAAGATCATCCCCAGCAGCCCCAGGCATGTCCCCAGAGAACTGAGCAATCCTATGGAAAGAACTTTTATTTCCCAGCTCTCCCAGCAAGTCTTATTGGTCCTATGTGGGTCATGTGCCTATGTCCCTGCCCCATCTCTATAGCAACAGGGACCAAATTCCTGACTACATGCCACCCTTAAGTTCAAAAGGGCCAGTTCCACTATAATGCAAGGGGACATAGGTACCTGTCCGGCCGTGGAAGGATGTCTTGATTCTTGGCTGGGCATGGGCCTTTGAACCCCGACTCCCATTGGAGAAACGGCAGGTGTTCCGCCACTCCCCCAGAATCCAGGCTCCTACACACGGCCATTAACCTGCACCTCGAAGACAAAGAGGCGTTTGGCTAAGCAGCCCTTCACAGAGAGGTTTGCATCACCATCCACACCTACAGGTAGAGGGCGTGACTACAAGTTACCTAAAGGCCGGGTGGGGGGGGTGGGGACGACGACACAACATAGCTAAATTAAGTTATTCCTTTTCCCAGCCCCTCTTCCCCCTCCCATATTTAAGCCTGCTCTCCCCTGGCTGAACTGGGCGGGGGGGGCGCACATCCAGATCCAACTATCACACCATGACAATAAAACTCTTGGAACCCACGGACTTCTCGTATCATTGGGGCCTGCCGTTGCCAAAGCTTCCAGCCTTTGGAACTCCAGACTTTCTCCAGTTATTGGGACCCATGCTATGGAAAGCCTCCTGCCCCAGGTCTCCGCCACGATTTTTTCCCACAGGTACCTACTGTCCCAGAAGGGATGCTAGACATTAAGAAAGAACAGATTGCTACTGCAGTGGGTCATTTATCACAACTATCCCACATATGATGGAATCCCTCTTAAGAAAGGAAAGCCTGACAGATTGAAAAACATGACTGTGGTATTTGGCAACTCTTCCCGTTAAGGCTAGCATCTTTCCTCACACCCTACCTGGGCTGGTCTAGTGACCCACATGCAAACTCTACTGGGTAGAACCTGTGCTTGTGACATTGCAGATGAGTCTGAAGCAGTTGGTGGTGGCACACACCCATCATCTGAGTACTCAGGAGGCTGAGGCAGGAAGATTGACATGAGTTCAAAGCCTGTTTAAGTAACAGAGTGAGACTGTCTCAGAAAACCAGAAAAGGGTTGGGTGTGGTTCTGGTGTGGCTCTTGGGTAGAATGCTCATCAGGTATGAATCATACCCTGAGCTAATCCCAGCTGCATATAAACCAGGAACCATGATACACATCTGTAATCCCAGCTGCATGTAAACTGGGCACGGTGGCGCACATCTGTAATCCAGCACTTGAGAGTTAGAGACAGAAAGATCAAGTGCTTAAGGTCTTTCAGAAGTACACAGTGAGTTCTAAGATGGCCCAGGCCACAGGAGACCCCCCCCCCCCCGCCTCAGAAGAAGAAAGAGGAAGCAGCAGATAGGTAGAGAAGAGGAGGGAGAAGGGGAAGAGTAGGAAAGGGGGGTGGACAAGGGGAGGGGGAGGGGTGGGAAAGAGGGGGGAGGAGCAAGGTTAAAAGGAGCAGCGGTGGCTGCAGCCATTAGGTTTCAGCCAGGCAAGATCACAGATGCCTGTAGCCCTTCGAACAAGAGGCAGGAGAACCATGAATCTAGAGCCTAGTGTGGTACCCAGTTAGAGTTGGCGGGAAGAGAAAGAAGCCCAGGACACAGGGGAGAAAATCAAGGCACAGTACAAGTCTTTGAAGGTCACAGTAGCCAGGGACCATAACCCTGTGTCACAGCCTAACGTCCATCATCCCAGATCTGCTGCTGCGGGGGAACCTGAGTCTATAACAGAAGGCCAAGCTCCCCCATGAAGCTGAAGGGACTTCTTGACAGTTCAGAGACAGCACCAACCTTCTCTTCTCATCCACCCACCCATCCATCCATCCATCCATCCATCCACCCTCCCATCCATCCATCCATACATCCACCCTCCCATCCATCCATCCATCCATCCATCCACCCATCCACCCATCCATCCATCCACCCATCCACCCACCCACCCATCCATCCACCCACCCACCCACCCATCCACCCATCCACCCACCCACCCACCCACCCACCCATCCATCCACCCTCCCATCCACTCTCTCACACATTCATTCAAACAGCAAGCTCCTGCTGCTGGCCAGGAGTCAGCCAAATGGGATCTGACCTCAGCTGCAGCATATACACAGGTCACTCAGCCTCTGGGATCCTCAGTGAGCCTCAGTGAATCCTGGCAATGGTCACAGGAGGCAGAGAAATCTCAGGCTCCTCATTTTTCAGATAAACGAACACAAGCACAGAGAGTTGAGAAACAAGCCCACAGTCACACAAGTCATCCAGGCATGGGTGGGATTTGAACTCAACAGCTGTCTCTAGCTGCTAGGTCCCAATCAGGTCCCCAGTAGTTTCCAGGACAAGGACAATGGAGGAGACTTCTAGAGTGTAGCACTTGTCCCCACAAATGGTGTGAACTGGTTCCTTGGCACACGGGAAAGAAATGACTTTTCCAGTCTGATGAAGTTAAGATTTGAGCCCTTCTTCTAGGGGACAGGCCTTGGCCACTTAGAAACCACCCCAATATCTCTCATTAGCCCCTTCCAGCCCACCTCTACCCTCCTGGAAACTTGGGTGTCACTGTCCTTAGCTGTAGGGTGTTCATCCTTCTTGGCCCCAACCCAGGCTCTCCAGACATACTCAGCATGCAACCATGGCTGGTCAATGGTAGCATGGCTTTCTGATCTCCTAACCCAAAGCCATGGGATGCAAATCTAGCTAGTGAGACTCCTGAGACTCACTGGAACTCCCAAGCACAGGCAGTTCTCTTCTAGTCTGGTGAGAGGGAAGCTGGGAGCACGGAAGACTCATTCACCCAGCAGATGGAAGTTGGCCCCTTGAAGAACCACAGATCTTTCATTGCTGCCTGAGCTCCTGGATCTAGCCATGCCTGAAGCTATCCCACCACCAACTCCCCACGATGTACATTCTGTTTGTACATAAGTCAATTTAATTCTGATTCTGTTCTTTACAACATTCTATTAATAATCCTGAATAGTATACTACAGTACACACACACACACACACACACACACATACACACACACACACATACACACACACACACATACACACACACACACACAGGTTCTTCACTGGCCTGAAGCAAGGCCAGATACTGAGAAGAGACATGGTGCTTTTCAGAGGCGATGAGGGAGGGGAAGATGTTTCTCATTCTTCTGGGTTGAATCAGCAGATAAAAATAGAGCAATCTGGTTTCCCAAGTGGGTTATCCTGCCTGACCACAGGACTCACAATAGCACCAGCCAGGAGGGCGGGGCCTTCCCAGGGCTCCCACACTCTGCCTGCATAGTCTCCCTGGACTCAGCCCCCAGCCTCAGGAGCTGGGTTGTTTTTTCAATTTCTTTGTTTTATTTTACTTTTTGTTTTGTTTTGAGACAGAGCCTCATGTAACCCAGGCAGACTGCAAATTCTCTATGTAGCCAGGGTTGATCTTGAACTTCTGGCCCTCCTGTCTCCGTTTCTCGTTTACTGGAGTTGCACATGGGCCATCATGCTTGGTTTATGTGGCACTGCAGATGGTGCCCAGGGCTCTGTGTATCCTGAGCACTCGCT
This sequence comes from Grammomys surdaster, assembly GCF_004785775.1. Classification (NCBI taxonomy): domain Eukaryota; kingdom Metazoa; phylum Chordata; class Mammalia; order Rodentia; family Muridae; genus Grammomys; species Grammomys surdaster. The sequence goes on along the minus strand of NW_021604753.1, from coordinate 3,163,738 downwards.
CTCCTGACAGCTCCATCTCCAGCCCAGCAGTGGGTTTAAAGCTTCCAGAAAACACCTTGTGTTTGTCTTAGGTTTCCACTGCTATAATGGAAGCCCATGACCAATAGCAAATTGGGAAGGAGAGGGATTATCTGGTTATACTTCCATATCATGGTTCATCAGCGGCCAGTTCATGACCACCAACTGTAGCCATCTGTGGCCACGGATCAACTGGGTTCACCTGAAAGGGGGGCTGGGAACGAAAGGAGGACGGAGGACGAGAAAGATGAAGCCAAGACAAAGTTCTCTGATCAAGGCTCCAAGTTTAATGTTCAGCTCTCAATTTAAAGGGAAAGCCCAAACCGCTTCTTGCTTCAGCTGGTGTGGGTGAGGGGAACCCATCCTTAGTCACAGCCAGAGGTGTCTCAAGGCAGTCTCTTCTTCTAAGTTCAGGTAGCAGGCTGTACGTCCAACCAAGGTGGGTAACACCACCTGGGTCCTATTCTTTTTGGTCTATTGTGGTAAACAAGGTCTTTCAGGCCTGCTCAAGGCTGGGGGAAGAGCACAATCAACCCATGGATGCCACTAGGGCCTAGGTCCTTCCACATCAATGATGCCCGCGGCCTTGCCCATGGGCCGGCCTGATGGAGCCTTTTCTCTGCTGAGGTTTTCTCTTTTCAAATGACTCTAGTTTGTGTCAGGTTGACAAAAAACCAAAAGCACAAAACCACAGAACCCAGACCTAACCAACACATATGTACGTCCAAGCTGAGGAGAGCCTGGAGAACTCCCCTAGCATACTGCATTGTTCAGAAAGACCAACAGGGCTTCTGCAGGAAGTCCTGGTACCAAAGAGAAGCCGATGTTGGCTTTGCCCTTCCCACCAAGCCCTGAGCTCCTATCAAGACCCCAGAAACCCTGGAGTCAGCAGAGGTCAGACAACAAGGGACAGTTTGCTGAGACCTCCTCCAAAGACTTTTGGGAGGCCACAGAGCGAGGCAGCAGATCTGATGTCATTTAGGCCGGGTCCGAGAGGCAACTCCTGAGTCAGGCGCTGGGTGTGCAGGTGGCTTTTTGGAAGGTAAAGGAGCCAAAAACTCAGCGGGGGCTGCACACATATCTCTCCTTCTGCCCTTTTAGCCCAGAGCCCAGGCAGTCATTATTGGCATATTTCAGCTTTGCTTGTCTCCAGGTATCATAGGCCTGAACCCTGGGAGAAATTCTAGCATCAACTAGTATTTGGAGGCTGTGTGTGAGTGTGTGTGCGTGTATGTATGAGTGTGTGTGTGTGTGTGTGTAAAATGCCTTCTTGGTATATTTCAGCATCCACAGAGCCTGACAGGTTTCCACCTAAGCCAAATCTTGGTTTTGCTTTGTAGGGCTATGGGACTTCAGCCTGGAGGACAGCAGAGGCAAATGTCATCCAAGCGGTCTCCACTTTTCTTCCCTCCAATGGGTGGGAAGTACCCCAGCTGGCATACTGGTCTGCAGACTGGCCTGCTAGTCTGTAATGCACTGTCTAAGGAACAACTCATTCATTGGGGGTGCTAGAATGAATTTGTTTCAAACCACCCAGAGGTGGTGAGGCATGGTGGACACACCTGTCACCCTAGCGCTTGCCGATTCAAGGTTGTAAGGAGCCTCAGAGTCAGCTCAGGACACCTAAGACCAAGTTCTCAGCACAAAGAGATGCGTTTGCTCCTGAGGGACAGAGGGCAGGGGTAAGGACAAAGACAGGAGACAGAGAATCAGGGAGAAGGGGAGGGAACAAAGGAGAGGGGAGAGAAAGGAAAAGGGAGAGATAACAGGGGTATTTGTCTCAGAGGACAAAGGATAGGATTGTCTTTGGATAGAGAGGAGACAGCAGTGGCCCCTAGGAAAATGACAGTTTATAAAGGTATATGGGGGAAACTGTGTTAGGATGAGGCATTTAATTTTGATTGGGCATGTTAATTAAGTGAACCAAAGGGAACTTTTGATTGCTGGACTTTAATACCTCGATAAGCTGGACCTTAGTTGGTCAGCCTTAGAAGAAAGATGTGGCCAAATAAGGGAGTAGACCTTGGGGGCTAGCTTTAGGGATGTAATCTAATGGTTTTTTAGTAAGGCGGAGGGAAAGTGGGAGAAGAGCAAGACCCTTCACCTGCAAAGTCATGATTGCCATGCTCTGGCTGGCTGGAGTCCTGAAGTTCAGTCCATTATCATCATGGTGGGAACCATAGCAGCATCCAGGCAGGCATGGCGCTGGAGGAGCTGAGAGTTCTACATCTTGTTCCAAAGACAAACAGAAGACTGACTTCCTGGTGTCTAGGAGGAGGGTCTCAAAACCCACCCCCACAGTGACTTCCTCCAACAAGGCCACACTCTTGTGCCACCCCCTGGGCCAACCATAGTCGAACCACCACAAGTCCCTTCAAAGGATCAGGGGTTCAAGGTTATCCCCAGCTACACTGGGCGTATGATGAAAGTCTGGGCTACATGACATTCTGTTTCAAAACAGCAACAGCATCACCAACACCTCCCAATGATGCCCTGAGACCCAAGGAAATCCCTGCTTGATAGAGAGATCTCTTGATCCTCAACACAAACCATCCCGTACCCTGGCTTGTCGAAAATATCACATTACCCAATACCCTGGGCCTTTGCACTTACTGTTCTCGAGCAGCCTGGAATGCCTTTCTCTGACCTCCTCCTGTCCTTCTCTTTTGGCCTCAGGCCTCCTCTGATCCCAGTAAGCCTTCCTGGAGCCCAGCACCTCTGGGTGGGCTCCTCCTATCCTCTGCATGCCTCCCCATCCAGTGCGTTTCTCTGCTTTGTTCATCTGTTCCCCGTGCCACACACTCTTGTTGAGATGGCTCACTCTTCCAGGAAGCCCTTGGGCTGGCTTGGTGTGCACAGATCTGGCGCCTGCTTCTATTCTGGGCCAAAGGATTAACGACTGAGCTCCTAACACCCGTTTCTCTTGAGCCCAGTTTGGCAAGACACTGTCAAAGGTTTTTTGTTGTTTGTTTTTGTTTTGTTTGGTTTTGGTTTTGGTTTTTTTGTTTTTGTTTTACTTTACTATCTGTGCTGTTTGTTGTTGTTGTTGTTTTGTCAACTTGACACAAGCTAAAGTCGTCTGGGAGGGAACCTCCACTGAGAAATCATTCCCACTGGGTTGGCCTGTAGGCAAGCCTGTGGATCATTTGCTGGTTAATGGTTGATATGGATGGGTCTATGCCATGGGCACCCTGGGCAGGTGGGCCCGAGTTGTATAAGAAATCCAGCTAAGCCAGCCATGAAGAACAAGCCAAGAAACAGTGTTTATCCATGGTCTCTGCTTCTGTCCCTGCCTCCAGGTTCTTATCCCTGAGTCCCTGCCCTGACTTCCTTCAGTGATGGAATAGAATTGGAAGTGTAAAATGACATAAATCCATTTTTTCCCAGGTTGCTTTTGGTCGAGGTGTTTATCAGAGCAGTAGGATTGTGACACAGTCCCTGGCTTACATTTGTGGACTTGACCACAGTTAGGGCTCATAGCACATGGTGGAATTGGGAATTGAACTGAGGACAACAGAACATAGACAGCCTGGCTGGTAATTATGCTATAAGAGAGGGCAGCTCAGGCCAGCCAGGGTGACACAGCAAGACTGTCTCATGAGGTGGGGGTGGAGGGCAACAATGCTGTACAGTCCTATGGCTGCTATGATGAATGACCAAACATGGATGGCTTAGAGCAGCCGGGGCGTGGCGGAACGTGGAGGCATATACCTACAAGCCCAGCTCTCAGGGAGCAGAGGAAAGAGGCTCCTCCTTCAAAGCAAATGTGGGCTGCATGGTGAGATGTGTCCAAAGGGGGGACGGTCCCTGGCTTGCTTACATCTGCAGAAGCCATTTTTCATTTTGTTCTGATTTGTTTGGACATACTCTCCTGCAGATCATGCTCAGATCTGACCATGAACTTCTGACCTCCTGATGCCACCTCCGGAGCGAGTGTTAGGGATCAAACCCAGTATTTCCTACATACTACCCACCAGACAAGACCCATTCAAATGCAGTCTCATCTCCAGGTGCAGGTTGGGAGGAGACTATGCAGCAGTGGTAGTTGGGAATGGGGTTGGGCAGTCAGCAGCCTCTCCCTCCCGGTGGGCTCCTTCACTGGGGAGAGAGGCTGGAGAGAGCAGACACAGGATGTCCCAATCTCACACGCAGAAGGAAGCTGCTCATAGCTCCCTCAGCAGCCTCAGCACACAACTCAAGGAAGACAACTGGGCCTGACACCCCAGCCCCCAGTACCACTGGCTGCCAGTTGACTGTGTGGCCCTTGCTAGCCTGGGAGTCCTGGCACATGGGACCCTTGGCTTGGTCTGAAGGAAGCCCCACTGAGCCAGGCTCCAGGCAGAGGCAGACACAATCTACACTGGTCTGTCGGATTCTGGAAACACCACCAGCCCTACTTGCTCTAAAAACAAAGAGTAGATTTTCTGTTCATGACTGCACACAACCCTAAGGCTGAGCCAGAAAGTGGAGTTCTCCACGGGTACCCCCGCCCCACCCCCCACACATCGAAAGGACAAATGCCTAGGATTCCACAGGCCTGCCCACTCTAAGCCCCTAGTGACAAAAGCAAAGGCCACTCTAAGGGCTGGTAGAAGGGCTCCTCTGAGTGGCTGGAAGCTCCTCAGGCTGCCATCATATGAACCCTCTGCAGCCCCTGCCATAGAACAGAGGAAGAAGACCGTTTCCCTACCCCACATCTCCACACATGAGGACACATGGACACAGGAGCCAGGCTTAAGCTGCCCCATGCACACATCACTGCGGGATGCTTTGGGTCATGTTCCCAGAGGGAAGACACAGGGCACCCAAGGCTTCTGCACAGGAAGGCAGCAAGTTAGCTCAAACCTGCACTCTGCAGCCTTAGGCCAATGACTCAACCTCTCTGTGCCTCAGGTTCTTCAGTCTGCCAGGAAGATGGCAGCAGGCCAGTGGTACAAATAAATTATCAAAGAGATCAAAAAGGGGGAAGCAAAGAGTTTGTTAACACATCACCAGCACAGCTACCTGTGGCTCCAAGAGGAGGGACCTTGAGGCTGCTGTGTGCAAATCTTTTGTAGCAGTTGAAGGAGGTTACTTAGTCTCATAGGTCATTCCTAAGGGGTCAGGCTGAATTTTGTCTTGTTAGGAAGTAATGTTACAACACCAGTGGTCTCTCAAGTGAGACTGGTCACTTGGGTGAGGCTCATGGGTCACCAGGAGGTGGGCTCTACTTTTGTATGTGCTTGGACTTGGCTGCAGGCAGTCAGCGGCTGACAGTTACAAGACGAGGTTCTCTGTCTTGGGCACCATGTGAAGTTGATTGGAAAGCAGTTGGCTGACCCACAGGGAACGCTGGCATCTGCCATGAACAGTGGTGCGAACACCAGGCATGTGTGAGGCTTCATGCCAACAGGCCCGTGTATGGATTCCATAAAGGCTCATATGCCAGGCTGGAGAGTTAGCTCGGCAGGTACGAGCACCTACTGCTCTCACAGAGGACCTGAGCTTGGATCCCACAGCTGCCTATAACTCAAGTTCCACGGGATCCAATGCTCTCTTCTGGCTTCCAGGAGTAACTGCACTCATGTGTACACAGACACTCACGTAATTTAAAAGAAAAAGGCTGGCTCTTGGAGCTGTGTGTGGTGACACATGCCTGTCATCCCCGCTCTCAGATGGGGGCGAGGGATTGGAGGTCGAGATCCTCCTCTGCATAGTGAGTTCTGGGGTCAGCATAAGATATTGTCTCAAAAAATATTAAAAAAAGAGCGCTTAGGAAATTGTTTGCCTCCCTCTTGGCAACAGAGAGAGACACTTTGTTATTGGTGTCCTTATGGCAGTCAGGGGCAGAGCAGATGGCAGTCCTTTGTTCATCCTAGCTTGATGCCTGGCTTGGTGGCTACAGCTGTCTTATGCCTAGGACTCATAAAAGTCAAATCAAGCACCCACTCAGAGGAGAAGGGAAGGGAGGATGGAGTGAAGAACTTTGGGAGGGGCAGCATTAGGAATGTAAATACATAAAATAATTAATTTTAAAAAGTGAAATCCAATCCAATCCAGGCAGTGCAGTGAGAGAGGAGGAAGACAGAGACCTGCATTCAGCCATGGCATGCTGTGCTGTGTGGAGGGAAAAGATGCCCACATACCTTCCCTCCCATGCACAGCACAGTGGGGGGGGGCATATACACCCACCCACTTGCCGCCACACCATGCAGTACGTAGGGCTGACCAAGGATGTCACCCAGGGGCCCGCCAGTCATGTGGCTATCCTGTGGAGGGAGCCACCACAATGTGTGAACATGTGGTGGTCAGAGGGGAGAGAAGTGGAGCAACCTGGGCATTATGAAGAGAGATGGGACTGAAGAGCAGGGTGGAGAGCAGGAGCCTGGTGTGAGTGGTCAGACTCGCCACCTGGGGGTCATGGTGAGGTCCCAGCCCAAGCTGCCACTCAGGGCCAGACATAGCTAGCTACACAGCAGCAATAGTCAGTGGTCATATAACTACTAGAGAACATGAGGACCTACGTCCCTGGTCGGGACAGCTGCCAGGAACTACATGGATATTCAGAGTCTATGCAGAATGGGCCTGCCCCTCACTGGATGTGGCACTCTGGAGAGCTATCCTCACCTCTCACCAGAGGCAGCACTCTGGAGAGCAGGCTCTGTACCTTGCCCAGGCAGCACAGTAGGGTTGACCCCAGTTGGGGATGGGGTGTGGGCGAGCCAGCCCTGAGGACAAGAGCAAGGGAGAGCTGGTCCCTACACAAAAGTGTCTGCAGTGTGGTGCCATGGGTGTGGGATGATGCCCTCTCCTCCCTCCCACTGATCCCCTGAGGTAGTCAGGAGAGCAGGAGAGTGGGTCCTGCACCTTGCCTGAACAACACAGTGGAGCTGGCCCTGATAGCAAAGGTACAGTGAGCCAGCCCAGAGGGTGTGAGAGCTGGAGAGCCAATCCTGCCCTCTCAGGGCGACTGGGAGAGTGGCCTTGATCTTGACTGGGCAGCAAAGTGGAGCTGGCTCTGGATGAGCCAACCCTGGCCCCGAAGGCCATGAGAGCAGGAGAGCTGGTCCTGCCTCCTGCCAATGGTGGCACTGGGTGGCCAAGCCAGAGCAGTGCTGGAGAACCTCCAGCTCAGCTACCACCCAGACCCAGATCCAGGGCTCTGAGCTGGCCCACCCAAAAATCTATATTAGCCAACAGTTGGGATATGTGAAAGGGCCAGTCTTCCTGATTCAAAGCTGCAGCAGGATCTCCATGACACAACAACAACAGAATAACCAGGAGGAGTCCCAGTGAGGACCCAGTGTTGATGATGTCACAGAAGCCAGAGACCTGGAGCCAGACCAATGCCTCACTGCAATAAACATTCGCAAGTGAAGATGTGTGGACAGAGGGATATACTGTGGGACACACTGTGACACACTACAGCATCCACGATGAGATGTTTTCTATGCGTGTGTGTGTGTGTGTGTGTGTGTGTCTCAGATGACAACTTGCAGGAGGTTTTTTTTTTTTTCCCTATCATGTGGAATCTGGGACTCAAACTCAGGTTGTCATGCTTGACAGCAAGCTCCTTTACCCAGAGAGCTATCCCGATGGCCCCTGGAGATTTCTTATGAGAGGAATAAAAGGATATGTAGAATTCTGTGTCGGCCATCCTCCTCTTGGAGCAATGCAGTAGCATGTGACAGTATTTCCTCCTTTTATGGGTGAGTAATATTCCACTGTGTGCATATACCATGTTTTGTTTATCTACCGTTCCGTGGTTAAGTGCTCCATTTTCTTTTTTGACTCCTGTTGAATGACAGCTTCCTACATGTAGGCTGGACATGTTGGCATCCTACATGGCCCACAGAGCAAGTAAGACTGTCTCATGTTAGAGTCAGGATGGACCAACACGAAGCCCTGGGTCTGGGCCTGAGGCAGCTGATTAGTCTGTCTGCTCTCCTCTCCCACTTCTGTGCAGACGGACAATATAATTTACGATTTCCCAAGGAGCACGAACAGCAGCTGCTTCTGCACCCCTTTCCATCTGACTTCACAGTGCTCAGTTTCTCTTCAGCTTCTGTCTCTCCACTGTCTATTTGCTTGCTTCTTTCTCTCCTGTCTCTGTACCAGCTACATAACTCACTTCCTGTCACACTCGGGCCCTGGGGACGGGGGCCGACCTGGTTGTGGTCCAGGTGTCCTCCACTATTTCATTACATTGGTTCCCACTGAGCCTGGAGCTCACAGAAAGCCCAGTGATCCTCCTGTCTCTGCCTTCCTGGCACAGGACCACAGACGTATGCTATTGCACACGACTTTTCCCACAGATGTTGAGGGGATCTGAAGCAGAGGCATGGAGGAACACTGCTTCCTAGCTTGCTCCTCATAACTCAGCCTTCTTTTTTATACAATGCAGGATCTCCTGTTCAGGGTAACATCATGACCAATCATTATTCAGAAAAATGTTCCCACAGGCTTGCCTACAGGCAATCTGATAAAGGCATATTCTCAACTGTGGATCGGTCCTCCTAGATGACTCTAGATTTTTCAAAACCTACTTTAATAAGAGTTCTTAAATACTTTAACCACCCTTCTAGCCCACCACCCACCAGAAGTAGGGGAAAGGAGAAGTTAACAGGGCAAAGGAGGAATAGCACAAGAAGCTCTTTGGTGTGTTTCTCTCTACAAAGTCAGTGAAGAAGGCAAGGCAAACCAATACCACCAATGCCATAGAGTGGTGAGCAAAGACCAACAAAGCCCAGCAAAGACTGGCAAGGTGAACCAATGCCACACAGCACTGTCTGTCGGGTTATATTTATATCTATCCTTTCCAAACAACACGTGTCCTCTCAAACATTCACCCTTGCAAAACATCACATGACCTTTTTCCAGGCAGTTTCCTGACAAACACCACGTGTGTGTCAGCAAAACATCCTCCCACATGTCTGCTTCAGTGAAACATCTTCTCATAAGACAGTTCTGAAAAAAAAATCACAACATTACTGAGTCTCCCAAGAAACCAGAAATTTCTGCTTCACTAGCTTGTGTCATGTCACCAAAAATCTAAGCAGCACCCACCTGCTTAGTTTTCTTGTCCAGCTCTGGCAAGTATTAACACTGAAAATCATACCAGAAAAACTGGTCACCACTTGTCTCCACAGTTTGCCATTTTATGCCAACTCCCCCAGCACTTGGCTCTCCAGATCTCTACAGATGGCTTCAACCTGTCAATCATCTAGAGGGCCACACTCCATCTTTAACCATTTCTCTTTCTGTCCACATTCTCCAGGGCTAATGGTTCCCAAACAATGCCTGCTTTCTTAATTAGATGAGTGCTGAGGTGTGGACTGTTGCTATGCGTTGTAATGCTAAATGTGGATCCCCAAGACACAAGTGTAGTCACATGATCTAAGCATGTAGACGTTAAGTGATGCTATGTGACCCTGCCCCCAAGTCATTTCTGATTGGTAAATAAAGGTGCTTACAGCCTGTAGCTGGGCAGAATTGAGACAGGCGGGGCTTGGGATTCCCAGCCTGGAGGTCAGAGGAGACCACAAGAGGAAAAAGAAGGTGAAGGAAGAGGAGGAAGGCTCCACGGGTTAGGAATCAAGAAAGCATAGCCCTGAGGGCTGGCCGGTTGAAGTTAAGAACAGCTCAGATAAACATAATAAGTAATAACTCAGGGTTACCAATAGGAAAGTAGATTTTAATAGCATAGAGGGTAGATATCTGCCCAGCTCTAGTGCTGATTAATGCTTATTGCATATATAAAGGTTGTGTGTGTGTTTTATCCAGGAACTAAATGGTCAAAGGCAGGGTAGAAATCCTGGATTGGAAATTAAAATTTTCTGCAACAGGTAAGACATGTGAGGAGGCCGAGGCGCTCGTTGGCCAGATGTGCCCTGCTTCCTGTCTTTTATTCCCAGCTGTGATTCCCAACAGCTCTTACTGGGCCTTGAGGAAGTAGCTTGCTGAGATGTACCCTTCACAAGTCAGCCACCCTGTATCCTCCCTCAGTGCTTTAGATGAACTTCCTAATAGTCTTAGGTTCACAGTCAAGTTGGAAGGAAGCAGAGTTAACACATTTTCCCTGCAACGTTCCCTATCATCACTGCCTTCTACAACATCATCAACGCTAGGATGCAGGAACTGTATCCCAAGGAGTGCTGGGCCTGCATGGTAGGGCCTCTGCAGGAGATGCTGGCTGGCTCTTAGAAGCAGAGTCCCTCTGGCTAGTCCCTCTGGCTAGCCCCTCTCCCTTCTGCTTCCCTTCCTCTACCAAGGCAGGAAGCAGAACTCAACCCTCATCCCCAACCCTCACCCCAAGGCAATGTAGAACCTGAGGTAATCTCTTTAAACCAGTAGCAGCCAGCTATGAGGCACTCTTCCATCTTCCTTGTCTGGTTCTAACTGATATGACCGTTATTCCACAGGGATCCCTCACCATCTCCTGGAGGAAGGAATCCACACGGAGAGGCCAGAAACATCTGATCAGACAGGCTTGCTGCATTCCTCAGTAAGCCTGTGGTCCTCTCAGGCTCTGTAGTTCTCTATGTCATCAGAATATCTGTATTGGTGTTTGTGGCTAGAGGGGGTAATGGATGGCAACTCCACTATAGAGGCAGTTCTGATGCTAAGGTCCTGTTCCCCAATTGATTCGTGATCCATCAGTAAAGAAAGCCTTGGGCCAATTGCTGGGTGGAAGGTACAGGCAGAACTTCCGGGTCTCTGGGGGAAAGGGAGGATGCAAGGAAGGAGAGGAGGAGTTTGTCATGCCTTGGAGAGAGGAGAACTAGTCAACCATGTGAGGTCTCAGGAGGAGCTGTGGGCTGTGGCCGCTCCTCTAGGCAAGTGGCCAGAGATGTCTATCAGGGACTAGATTCAACTGACGAACTAAGGGTAGGGCAGGTGGGAGGAGTGGTAGACCTAAGAGTAATGATAAAGGCACGATTTCCAGGTGGGGGACAGGAGCACCCAACAATTGTGCCAAGAAGGCAAGTTGAAAATGAACAACTGGATGTGTGTCTTTTATCTGAGGATTCAAGAGAAGCCAGGTGGGGGCTGGTAACAGACCCTCCATTCCTGGTGCAAAGGCAGGTAGTACAAAACTACATATAGCACTCTACCCAAATGCACTTCCCGTGTGTGTGTGTGTGTGTGTGTGTGTGTGTGTGCGCACGTGTATACAGGCATGCAGGTGTCTGCTGTGTGTGGATGTATGTATACATATGTGTGTGTGCATGTCCATTCTTGTGTGCACGTTTGTGAGTGTGTGAGCATTTGTATGTGTGTGTGTATTCGTGTGTGTGCTTACATGTGTATGTGCATGTGTCTGTGTGAACTGTGTGTATGTGTGTGTGTGTTTGTATATGTTTGTGTATGTGTGTGTTTGTATGTGTACACAAGTGTGTGCTAGTGTTCACACATGTCTGTGTGTCTACCTCTGCAGCTACACTCACCTGTGTGTGCAGAGGTTGACTTTAGTTTCAAATGTCTTCTTCTTGATCTCCACCTTGTTGACTGTTGTCAGGGTCTCCCTTTGAGGCTGAAGATTTAAGGATTAGTCACTGAGCCCTATGATCAGCCAGTCTCTGCCTCCAGCATAGGGCATACAGACTTATGCTACCTGCCAGGTTTTTATGTGGTTGCTGGGGATCATCTGGCCAGCCCTAACCCCCAGTTCTAATTAAGGTCCACACTTGATACACAATGCTTCAGTCTTTTCAGAATGTCCCTAACACATTACATTTATTGAATGAACTTTATGTTTTAAATATTTCTTTCTATGTATTTATTTTGTGCAAGTGTATGCGTGAGTACAGGTTCATGTGTGCCACTCTGCATATGTGAGAGTCAAAGGAAAACAACTTTTGGGAAATTTTTGTTTTTATTTTATTTTATTTTATTTTATTTTATTTTATTTTATTTTCGAGACAGGGTTTCTCGTGTGGCCCTGGCTGTCCTGGAACTCACTCTGTAGACCAGGCTGGCCTCGAACTCAGAAATCCGCCTGCCTCTGCCTCCCAAGTGCTGGGATTAAAGGCGTGCACCACCACCACTAGGCGAAATTTTTGTTTTTAAATAATTTTTTTTTTAGGCATGTGTGGGGCGGGGAGAAGAAGGGGGAAGAGAGAGAGAGAGAGAGAGAGAGAGAGAGAGAGAGAGAGAGAGAGAGAGAGAGAGAGAGAGAGAGACTAAATTGCAAAAGGTCCAAGGGTCCAAGATAGGCTTCAAGATGGTGTGGTGGCACAGGCAGGAGGATCTCTGTGAGCTCAAGGCCAGCCTGGTCTACATAGCTAGCTCCAGGACAGCCAGAGCTACATAGTGAGACAGACTTCGTCTACAAAAGAGCAAACAAACAAATGGATGCCTTAGCCTAAGAAGGAAGGTGCTCTTGGGTTTCAGGCTGGGGTGTGCATTTTACATATCAAGGCTGACCCAGCCTTCAGGTTCTCCCTGTAGTCCCAACCTAGTATACTCTGCCCTCTACCCTGAACTTTCCAGTCCAGAGGCTGTGCTGCCCACTTCCCAGAGGCTCTTCCCTGTATAATTCAGACATCTTGGTCTCTTCCTTCCTCTCTACCCCTCTCTGCATTTTCTCTCTGCTGCCTATGTTCTTCCTTTCTCTGTCTTCCTCTCCATGGCAACTTCCCTGGCCTCATTCCTTGGGACCAGAGAACTCAACTAAGAAGGGTATTCCAATAAACCTGCCTTTATATGTATTCTAATCAGGCTTAAACTAGCTCATTTTCCCGGCAGAGAAACAACTTACCAGGTGCCACATGATGACATCACCCTATCCTCTGTTTAATGCCTGTGGTCCCAACAGAAGACCTCTGGCCAGTCTTTGTCACCTCCCGTGCTCTCTCCCTGATTTTCGCAAGCTGAAGAAATTTAGGTTCCCCAGCAGGAATGCTGACAGCAGAGGAAGATCAGAGATGCTGAGTCACCCTAGAGTGGCCCTTTCTCCTCTTCTCTCTAGGACAAGCATCATCTGTGGGGCAGTTAGCTCACACTTGGGCACGGGCATGGGTTCCTGTTGGATGGAGTTGTGGTTTCCCGGCTCCGAAGAGACTGGAGCTCAGGAATTTGACTGAATTCACTCCATGCGGTGCCTGGCGGATGCTCACGCCCAAGCGTGGGGAGTTCTCACTCAGTAGGAAGTTCCACGGGGGTGGGGGGCAGAGCTCTTGGATGGGGACCCCTGGACAAGAAGGCTTGCGGGGATCGACTGGTCTCAGACTCCTCGGCTCCCAGGTGAAGTTGGAAACCATAGAAGAGTTGAGACAGGGGGCATGCGGGCTGGACCAGCCAGCAGCCGAGAAGTGTGGCGTTGTCCTGAGGGGTGAGACTCTTGGTTCGCCACTCACTTGGCAGGGTTGGCTAGCTTGGTTGAATTGGCGGCCTCCATGGCCTGAATGTAGAAAGGTCCTCCGGGCAGGAGATTTTAAGCACTGCGGCTTGATAGTTGAGACCTTCTCCATGGTTCCCCACGGCAGACCCCAAAGACACGAGTCCATGGTTCTAAAAGGGTTTATTTTCATGGCTGATGGTAGATGAATCTTGCTGTACAACCTCCCTCCCCGCACCCCCAGAGCAGGCCTTTGGTTACTTTGTAAGGAGGAGGGTCTGGGAAAGAATACTTAATTGGCTACACCCTCTGGCCTTTAGGTATCTCATTAATATGGAAAACTCTCCAGGCCCTGAGACCTGTATTCATGCCCTCTACTTGTGGAGGGGCTAGTAGGGTCATTGGCCTACATGACTGAATGGCACAGATCAATGGTGTGTCAGGAGCCTGGGGTCTAGGGGTGTGGCCGAACACCTGCCATTGTCCCATTAGGGTCCAAGGTTCAAGGACTGTGCCCAGCCAGGAACCAAGCTATCCTTTCATGGTCCCACACTCATCCTCAGGGGATGGGGCTGATTTTGGTTTTTTTTTTTTTTTCTTTTTGTTTTGTTTTGTTTTTTCTAGACTCAGTTGTCCCAGGCACCCAGGGTTCTCTTATTGCCTAAGACTGCGGCACCCCCTTCTGGCCAGGGGCCACCTGGTGCTCTCTGATTCCCCTACAGGTGGTTTTGGGAAAGGCAGTATTCTTGTTTGTTTGCATGTATGTATATGTACCGTGTATGTTTCTTGTGTCTGAAAGGATCAGAAGATCCCAGATCCCTTGGGACTGGAGTTACAGAGGGTTCTGAGCAGAGTTGATCATCTGCAGAGTTCGGCCTTTGGGATTTAGAGCTAGGCTCTGGGCATCAGTCTACCTGGATTCCAATCTCAGCCCCTCCCACTTACTAAGAAGGGGCCCTCAAGTGTGGTGTGGAGCTGCTCAAACCCAGCCCAAGGCTTGTTATCTCTAATATGTATAACTTCTGTGGCTTTAAAAAATATTAATTAAATTTTATTTGTATTCTTGTTTGCTTGCATGTATGTATATGTACCATGTATGTTTCTTGTGTCTGAAAGGATCAGAAGATCCCAGATCCCTTGGGACTGGAGTTACAGAGGGTTCTGAGCTGACTTGGGGGTGCTAAGAACCAGATTCGGGCCCTCTAGAACAGTAAGTGCTCTTAACTGATGAGTCATAATCTCCAGCCCCTCGTTTGTTTGTTTTGTTTGCTTTGTTTATTTTTTAAGACAAGGTCTTACTTTGTAGCTCTGGCTAGCCTGGAACTCAATGTGTAGACTAGGCTGGATTTAATCTCACTGAGATTCTCTTTGTTCTGATTTCTGAGTGCTGGAAGTAAAGTGTCTGTCACCGAGTCCTCGCCCCGCCCCGCCCCGCCCCTCCCCTCCCCTCCTCTCCCCTCCCCTCCCCTCTCTCCTCTCCTCCTCTCCTCTCTTCTCCTCTTTAGACAGACTCTGCCATCCAGGCTGACTGTGAACCTTCAGCTACTGTCTTTTCTCAGACTCCTGAGTGTTGAGATTACAGGCATGAGCCACCATGCCCAATATGTGTGTCCAGTGCCACCCCTCCAACCCCCCCCCACCCTGTCATGTGTATGCACCTGTGCAAGACACTGCAAATATGGAGATTAGAGGACAAAGGACAACATAGTTCTCTCCTAGGGAATCAGTCCTCAGGCTTAGCTGCAAGCATCATCACCTGCCATCTTGCCAACTCTTTCTCCTCTTCCTCCCTTTCCCTTCTTCCTCTTGTTAGAGGTTTAAAACCTCTGAGTAAGCAAGTGTCCACCTCAAGGGCACAACTCAGAAAACCCTCATTTAAAAATCCCCTGAAGGGCTGGAGAGATGGCTCAGTGGTTAAGAGCACTGACTGCACTTCCAGAGGTCCTGAGTTCAAATCCCAGCAACCACATGGTGGCTCACAACCATCTGTAATGAGATCTGATGCCCTCTTCTGGCGTGTCTGAAGACAGCTACAGCGTATTCATATATAATAAATAAATAAATCTTTAAAAAAAATAAATAAAAAAAAAAATCCCCTGAAATTCCCCAGTGCGAGACCAGAAAATCCCTCAATACTCACTCGGCCTGCCCTCCGCCCAGTACAGCTAGGATTTCCAAATCCTAGTATCGTTTGCTCTCCTCTCCCAGAGGTCACTGATGAGAGTCCAAAGAGTCCCAGCAGCAGCCATGGAAACACCTCTTGAACAGAACAGAGAACATCCCTGATCCTCAGCAGGGAGCTAAGGCAGGAGGATCATGAGTCACAGGTTTTGGGCTCCTGATGGCATCACCCCAGTCTCTGCCTATGACATCACATGGCCTTCTCCCTGGGTGGGAGGATCACAGACACTGGTGGGGAGCTTGGTCCAGGATCTTCCATTTCTATTTGATACTGTTGGCAAGGCCCAATTTCCAAGTAAGGTCTTATCTTGGAGTTCTGGGCCTGCACTGTGTTGAAGGGACCCTCCTTCAGTATTTTCTGAGCCGCATGGGATCTCTCCCAGGGGAACATCCTTCCAGAATGAGGAGGAAGAGATTCTCTGCCAATCCAGAGTCCTCCTCTAGAGGGTGCTCAAGCACCCTGGAAGTGCCCAGCTCCATGCCAGGCACAGCCTCACGAGCTCCTCCCAGACACCAAGCACTCAAGCCTGCTAACCAACCACAGGGATGGAGACTCCAGGTCCAACTTTTGGCAGAGGAATAAATGAAGACTCAAAGACAGAAGAGGCTTCCAGAGGTTACATGGATGACTGAGAACCAGAGCTAGACCTGCAGCTAGAACTCTCACTCTCCCTCCCCCCCACACCCCTCCCCGCTGTCTACAGGGAACACCCTGTGGACAAAATTTTATTCTTTATAGAAACAAAGTCATTCCCTAGCACCCTCCTTTGTCTTTATCCATAGCAAAAATAAATAGCTGCTTCCTCCAGAGGGACAGCAGTCCTGGGGGATCCAGTGGAGATGAAGAACTTGCTGGAAGGCCTCAGTCCTGGCTCTTAGAGTCAGCTGTCCTCTTCCTCTTCAGATTCTCCCTCAGACACAGGCACACTCTCTGGCAGGTCATCGTCCTGAATTGCTCTGGCATCTTCCCAACTGGGTATACCACATGAATTTGAGGGTCAGTTTGAATTCAGCCATCTCAGACCCAAACAGCTTCAGGACATGGGCCTGCTCTGGGGTCAGCACGACACTCTCCTTGCATACGTCATAGTCAGACAGCAGGGTAATCACACCTTTCTTGAGGGCAGTGGGCAGGCCCAGCTGCCTCAGCTGTGGCTCTGTGGAATGATGGGACTGCTTTAGAGGCCCTGGATCCAGGCTCACGGTTATTGGTTTGTTCCCAGCTTGAGCAAAATCCATTTCTGAACCACTCATTCACCTCCTTCTTCATGCAGTTGGTAAAAAGGAGCTCAACACCACCTCTCAACTTCTTGCTGATGTCATGTAGGATGTCTGTCTATTCGTCAGACGGGCTTCGACCCAAGGCCACCATCATCGCCTTGCTTTTGCTGTGCTTCCAGGCATTCCGGGTGTCCCTCAGCTTGCTGTTCCCATGTTGGCCACAGAGAAGAGGAAGAGGTGCTTACAGGTGTCCACACATTTCCGAAGCTCTCCTATCAGGTTCTGCTTCAGTTCCAAGCCTTGGCAGTTTTTGTTAAGGAAACTTTCTTGTCTTACTTAGATTTGGGCATTGCGCTAAAGGCGTGTGCTGCGACTGGAACTCTTGAGCCTTTAGTCAGTGTCCTCAGAGTTCTACAACACGCTGGGAAGGGACTGCCTGTCCAGCTGTCCATCCTCGGCACATTATGCTCTACACACACACACACTTACTCACACTCAGCTCCACACCTAGTTACGACACCACCTCACTTAATCAACTTCCCCACCACTTAAGCCTCCCCACTTAGGACTGGGAGGAAATGCAGGCAGCTGTGTTAATTTCCTGAAGCTGCACTAACAATCGACCATACACCCAGGGGTTTGCATCATTTACAAAATTTTTTATAGTCCTTGAGAGGTAGAAATCCACAGTGATTTTCTTATGGCTAAAAGCCTTTGGGAGGCTGTGCTCACTTCCTGAGGCTGCTGCTTCCTCAGCTCATAGCTCCTTCTTTTGGTGTCCTCTGTAACTCCTGCTACTGGCACCTTCCCAATGCTTGCCTTCTAGGATCTTCTCTGTGACCGTGGCGTCACCTGGCTCCCTAACAACACCTGTAGAGTCCTTTTCGACACACCCTGAGCACTGGACTGAGGACTTGGAAGTTTCTTATGTAGTTTCTTTCTTTTTTTTTTTTTTTTTTGGTTTAAAATTTTTAAATGACTTCCTAATGGTTTTGTGTGGATTAAAACATTGGTGATTAACTCTGAGTCACCAAGAATGCATTAGTATCAAGTTAAGGAAAGAAATCAAAGTCCTCCCCTTGGGGTCACTGAATCAAGAGTAAGCTCAGGCTAGAACTCTACACTTCTGTGTCTTCTGTCCTTTTGTCTATCTGTTGTATGAGTCTGAATCTGTGTCTGACGGAAGGCTGCTATGTGACTGTGTCCCTGTGCGTCTGTTTGTCTGAATGTCCCTAACAAAGGGCTTTGCTCTGTTCTTATTACACAACACAGAAAGCATCACACAGGGAAGGAGTGAGGGATACTTTACAGAAATCTTAAGCAGAATTTTCAAGGGATTAAGTCACTGACGGCAACTGACCCAGATAGCGAACAGTGTTACAAACATCGTTGTTTGTAAGGAGATATCTGTATGTTGTGGTCAACATTTATGATAGATGTTCATTTTATAAGGTTACCTTTGACCTCTTTTTGCTCCTTTAAGCAAATGATTATTAGAACATGAATACATTACTCTGAGTCCAGAAAGAACAGATTTTTCTAAAAAAAATTATTTATTTATGTATATTTACTTACTTAGTTACTTATTTATTTGGTTTTTCGAGACAAGGTTTCTCTGTGTAGCCCTGGCTGTCCTGGAACTCATTCTGTAGACCAGGCCGGCCTCGAACTCAGAAATCCACCTGCCTCTGCCTCCCAAGTGCTGGGATTAAAGGTGTGCGCCACCACCGCCCGGCTAGATTTATTTGTTTTATGTGAGTACACTGTCGCTGTCTTCAGACACACCAGAAAAGGGCATCAGATCCCATTACAGATGGTTGTGAGCCACCATGTGCTTGCTGGGAATTGAACTCAGGACCTTTGAAAGAGCAGTCAATGCTCTTAAACGCTGAGCCATCTCTCCAGCCCCAAGAACACATAATTTAAGATTACAGTTTTGCATTCGTTTAAATTATAAAGGTTAGTTACACAGGAAATCCAAGGCAAGTGATATTTATTGTTACATTGTTCTCTTGAAGACAGGTTAAGCAAACAGGCTGAGTAGTAGGACAGCTGTCTTAAGTGGCCTCACAGTGTATTGAAAACACTTTGGCTCTGAGGTCTAGGAAAGTTCCCATGACTTAAAATGTAAGAGATATTTAATAATATTGCATCACTACAATTTTTGTTGTTGTTTTGTTTCTTTTGCTTTATTTTGAGACAGAGTCTCAAAATGTAGCTCTGGTTGTCCTGGAACTCCCTGTGTAGATCAGACTAGCCTCAAACTCACAGAGAGGCCTTTGCCTTTGTTAGAGTGCTGGGATTAAAGGCACTACACGCACCCTGTTCAACAGCACCACAATTTGTATTTTATGTGTACGGATGTTTTGCTTGTATATGTGCCTGTGCACTACATACTTGCAGTACCTGAGGAGGTCAGAAGAGGGTAGCAGAGCCTTTGGAACTGGAATTCCAAGTGTTAATTGGCAGGTAGGATCTGGGAGCTGAACCCATGTTTTTCTGGAAGAGGGACAAATGCTCATAACCAGGTCCTTATTCATGTTTTATGGTACTGGGACTAAATCCTGGCCTTGTGCATTCTAGACAAGGGCTCTATCTGCGCTGCACGCCAGCCCTCGGAGAGTGCCACACAGCCTCCTTCACACCATTGCTCCTGCTTTTATGTCTCCTCCCATAACTCCCGGGCACATCTGTGCATCAGGTCCTCGATGACCACTGCAGCTCAGAACGAAAGGGAAAGAGATGGAAATCGAGCCAACTCAGGGGACTGTGCTCTCCCCAGGGCTCTCACAACCCTGCCAAACTGAGGCCTTCTTAACAGTAACAAAATTATAGTTTCAGTCTGTGTCGGGTCCTTAATTTAAACACCTTGTGGTTTGAGGCACACACTAGCCCATTGTTAGCAAGGATTCTCCATAAAAGTAGGTCCAATGTGGTTTATTATGGATACACAGCCACAGAGGCCATGAAGTCCTCAGATCTAAGCCACAGAAGCACGAAGGGCTGGGACCAGGGATGTGCAGATGCTGTGGGGGTTTATTATTAATATTATTGTTTTGTTATTTGAGACAGGTCCTCTCTATCTCAGACTCATAGATTCAATTTGTCTCTGCCCTCTGTGCTGGGATTAAAGGCATGTGCCACCATGGCCAGCTTATTATTACATTTAGTGTGTGTGTGTGTGTGTGTGTGTGTAATGGTGCACACTGAGGTCAAAGAACAACTTGCAAGATCAAACTCAGGTTGTCAATCAAACTTTGTGGCAAGCACCCTTCCCTGCTGAGACATCTTGTTGGGCCAGGGACTGTTGTTTAAGTACTGGTGTCCATAGACTCAGTAGTCGAAAGATAGAATAAGAGAGGTGTTCAGCTTCAGAGGCAAGAGCGGATTTGTATAAGCCGGCTCTGGGAGAAGCAGGTCTCACCAACCGTGGAGGTGGATCTCTGTACTTGGAGCACTGACTCGCAGCAGAGACTGTGTTCTGCCAGCTCTGGGCCATTAGCAGTCCAGTTGGGCAAACACTTAAGTTAACTTCCACATGCCCTCTGAAGAAACTGTGGCCCGCACAGGTGAAGTGACTTGACCGTGGTCACACAGCCTGCTCCCCAACCTCTCAGGTCCATGTTCATTGGATGTTGAAGGAATATCTGTGTGATAGGATATGGGGAAAGGGGGCTGTAGAACATGCTGTGCCCAAGATCTGGGCACATGCTGGCAGGCCTTGGTGTGGGATTCCCAATCCTCGTTGTGCCTGCGATACTCCTCTTCCAGACATTAGCCTCCTCATACCTATGCACAGGTGTCCTATACCATCCATACATAGTCAGCTGTCGCCTACCTCTACCAGCTGAGCCCTATCCATCACTACAGCCCTGGAGACCTGCAGATGGTGGCCCAGCTGCAGCCGTGAGGTCCAGAACCCCATGGGCCCTTTCTTATCCTCAAAGCCAGAAACAGCTGATGTCTTTTTTCTTTTGAGCCACAGTCTCAGGCCAGGCTGGCATTAAATTCACAGGATGACTTTGAATCCCCTGCTTCTACCTTCTGATTGTGAGGTTACAGTAAGTGATTTGTGGGGTGCTGGGGACTGAGCCCAGGGCTTTGTGCATGTTAGGCAAGCACTCTACCAGCTGAGCCTCATCTCTAGCTCCAGCTGACTTCTGAGCACCTGCCTAACACTTTCCAGATCTCTGATCATTTAAGCTTTTTGGTTTGGTTTGGTTTGGTTTGGTCTTTTTGAGACATCTGGCTAGCCTCAAACTCAGAGATCCACCTGCCTCCGCCTCGAAAGTGTGGCTGAGTGCGGGCACATTTGTATCCAGTTCTGAACAATTTACAACACTGCCAGACAGCTTGGAGGTGGAGGGCAGAGGTAACTCGGAAGCCTGCACCGGAAAGACAGGGGGTGCAGTTTGCCTGTTTCAAAAGCTTTCATCATCTCCTTCCTGAGGGTACACCTCCTGCTCCCACACACAGGTCAGCTCAGCAGCTCCGCAGCTGCTCTAGAGTACACACGGCCACGCCCCTTTCTACACCACGCCCTTGCTGCAGCTATTGGTGCTGCTACTGTCCTTTCCTGCCCCTCATCCACCCAACAACATCTTGCCCACCTCCAAGCCCAGCTGAAGGCCAGTCTCTGGGATTCCCAGTCTAGCAGGCTTGTTTCCTGCCTGCTTTGGAGCGTTGGCAGGAAAGCGAATGAGATCCAGTGGGATAATCTGGTTTGAGTTCCACCCGGTACTTTGCAGACTTGAGACTGGACAAGTCAAGTCTGTGAAGTAACAGAGCCAATCTCGTGGAAAGCTATCTCCGCTTAGTTTTTATGATTAAATTTGCCAAGTGGCGGTGGCGCTTGCTTTTAATTCCAGCACTACAGAGGCAGAGGCAAGTGGATCTCTGAGCTCGAGGCCAGCCTGATCTACAGAGTGAGTTCTGGACAGCCAGGGCTACACAGAGAAACAGAGAGAGACAGAGAGAGAGAGAGAGAGAGAGAGAGAGAGAGAGAGAGAGAGAGCCTCTCAGAGGCATGCAGATGTGTCCACCTGCAGAGGTGACCATTGCCTCAGAGACCAGCTCTGCATCTACATATAAATTCCTTTTTTTTGTTTGTTTGTTGAGATAGGGTCTCCCTGTGTATCACCGACTGTCCTGGAACTCACCACCTTTCAGCACTCTTAATGGCCGCTTTGAAGTGTCCTTTGATTAGTTGTAAAATATTATTAGTCCTCAAAAATAAATAAGTAGAATAAGAAAGCAAGCTCATGCTTGTGAGGCATTTATTGATCAGACTATCGTCCTAGTCTCTGCCTTTGAGACAGGATTTCATGTAGCCCGGGCTGGCACTGAGCTCCCAGCAAAGAGTGATGGATGGGTCTGACTGGGCCTCTCTGTCTGAGGGGCTGCTGTCTGTGGCCAGCTGGACAGGCCAGTGGTATGAAGTGTGTGAGGACTGGCTTGTGAGCAGTCCTCAAGGATTGTCTGGTTTTGTCTCAAGTGTCAGGAGTCAGGAGGCCCCTGTGCCTTCGGCTACTGAAGTGTCAGGAGTCAGGAGGCCCCTGTGCCTTCGGCTACTGAAGTGTCAGGAGTCAGGAGGCCCCTGTGCCTTCGGCTACCGTATCAACATGTTTTCACACATTTAGCCTCTGAGCTCATTTCGTGCCCAAGTGACAGGTGATCTTGTGACCCCCAACAAACAGAGGGGTTTTAGACTGAGAGTTCATGAAAAAAGGACAGAAGGAGGATTTGAACCCCAGCAGTCTGGGTTCCTTCATGGATCTACATGCTAATGGGTTTTGTTGGACCCCCTAGCTCGCAGGGACCATGGTTCATCTTTCTGTCTGTTGGGGAGAGGTCTTCATTTGGAGCATCTCCCTTATCACCACGTCGAGCCAAAGCCTTGGGACCATTGGTGTAACCGATTCCTCACCAGCCAGCTTGCCTTCACACAGCCCCTGCACTGGGGGCTGGTTGGTATGGCCGTCTGTCTCAGAGCCCTCATGCTGCCATGGGACAGGAGGGCAGATTTCCTTAAGCAGTGGCTCTCAACCTTCCTAACGCTACGACCCTTTAATACTGTTCCTCATGCTGTGGTGACCCCAACAATAAATTCTTTTAGTGCTACTTCATAATTGTAATTTTGCTAGTTATGGATCATAATGTAAATATCTGTGCTTTCCAATGGTCTTTATGTGACCACTATGAAAGAGTCATTCAACTCCCAAAGGGTTCTTGACCTATAGGTTGAGAACCACTGTTCTACAGGAAGCCAACTTCCTCCTGTGTACCTACTGAATGGGGGGGGGGCCTTTGGCCAGACTCCTACATGGGGTCTTCTACAGTGACATTTTCACCATAAAACCATGCCACACAGGAAGCCTAAGGTCAGAGTTGTTAAGCAGCTTGTCCAGGGCCATATGCACAGCTGGAATTTGAACCCAAGCCAGTGTCTCTCAGGTTCCAGCCACACTCAGGCCACCTTCCCAGGCCAAGGCTCAGCAAAGGGGGACCATGGCTTCTTGTTTCCTTCCTGAAGATGGAAGGCAGACCCGTTACAGGAAGCACAATACCAGACTCACTCTTGCCTAATTCTCTAAGATCAGTTTGGGGTCAACATGTCTTCCCAATGGGCTAGAACCAGGTTATGTCTTGGCCTTAGTTCTTAGGGCCTTGATCCCACTACTTTCTCTACCACATACAAAGGCCAGAGCAATAGCTAATGCAGGTTAGAAATAGCCCACTTCCTGTCCCGGCCACCACTGAAGAGCAGCAGCCATGGTCCTGCACTACCCCATGGCCATGGGCCTCGACAAAGACCACAAGGTGACGAAGAACGTCAAGGGGAGACATAGCCAGTGCTGCAGGCGCCTCACCAAACACGCCAAGTTCTTATGGGACGTGATCTGGGAGGTGTGCGCCATGGAATTGCTCAAAGTGTCCAAGGACAAGCGTGCACTCAATTCATCAAGAAGAGAGTGGGCACGCACATTGGGCCAAGAGAAAGAGGGAAGAGCTGAGCAACGTGCTGGCGGCCATGAGGAAGGCGGCGGCCAAGAAGGATTGATGTACCTTCCCCCAATAAATGATTGTTCCTACAGTTAAGAAAGGGGGGGAGGGAAGGAGGGAGGGAGGGAGGGAAAGAAAGAAAGAAAGAAAGAAAGAAAGAAAGGGAGGAAGAAAGAAGGAAGGAAAGAAAGAAAGAAGGAAGGAAGGAAGGAAGGAAGGAAAGAAAGAAAGAAAGAAAGAAAGAAAGAAAGAAAGAAAGAAAGAAAGCTCTGTGCTCCTGCCTCTGAGAGAAGTGCTTTCACGCAGTGTGTGCAAGTTGGAGCTGAGAAAGGCGCCTGACTACTCTTGTTTCTCGTCCCCACCTCTGCCAAATGCTCACAGTGACCGCTGTGCTGGTTGCCCTCCATATCCACACTCTTCTTCCAAAGCAGTAGAATCCCTGAACCCTGGCTGAGCATGGCACCCAGAACAAACACCACGCGTTCCAGCTCCAAATGGGGAAAAGATGATTGAATTCTGGCCAATGGGATACGAGCATAAGTGCTCACAGCTTCCTGGTTGTGTCCTTCGTGGAAATTGTGAGTCCTTTTCAAGTTCCAGAATAGCCAGGGATACACAGAGGAAATCCTGTCTTGAAAAGCCAAAGGCAAACAAAACAAAACAAAACAAAACAAAACAAAACAAAACAAGTAGCTTAAAATAGTAGCTTTATAACACAGGATAAAGAGACCGAAAACCAATAATCATAGCACAGCTGTGGCTACATAGCAAGATCTCATCTCAAAAAAAAAAAAAAATCTTAAAGGTCAACTAGTTTTTTTTACCAGGCAGTGATGGCTCATCATGCCTTTAATCCCAGCACTTGGGAGGCAGAGGCAGGCAGATCGCTAAGTTTGAGGTCATCCTGGTCTACAGAGTGAGTTCCAGGACAGCCAGGGATACATAGAAAAACCCTGTTTCAAAAAATAAAACAGGGGTTGGGGATTTAGCTCAGTGGTAGAGCGCTTGCCTAGCAAGCGCAAGGCCCTGGGTTCGGTCCTCAGCTCTGAAAAAAAAAAAAAAAAAGACAAAATAAAAAATAAAACAAACAAACAACAATAGAGTAAGTTTTTCCAGGCTTAGGTGGGAGCAGGAAAAAGGCAGGAGAGGATCAGTGAGAACAAAGGTCAGAGGTCATGAAAGCAGGAGAATTAGACCCTGCCTCTTGCTGACTGAGGTACCAGGTGAGCTAGCCCAGACTGTGCTGAAACACTTGCTCTAGAGGAGTGGGTGCAGAAATACTGACCAGCTCAGCTATCAGCCAGGCCCCTACCCAGGAGTCTGAGTTGGCCCACCCCAACATCTACCTCATCTATAAACTGTTAGAGCGTGTGAAAGGGCCGGTCCTGCAGATCTCCAGGACGCAAGACACAACAGGTTATCTGGAAGGAGTCCCGTGAGGATCCAGTCCAGATAGTGTAGCAGAAGCCACAGGCTTGGAAAACAGATCAATGACTCCTTGCAGTGAACATTTGCAAGTAAAGATGTTTGGACGAAAGAACACACCGTGGGGCACAGTGCAGCCCACGACAAGATTTTATTTTCTTTTGGGGAAAGGTTGCAAAGGTGGGGGGGTGGATACAAGGAGAGGGGATGGTGAGTGGGCTTGGGGGAGTGTATGATGTGAAATTGACAGAGAATCAATAAAGAGCTGGGGGAGGAGAGAGAGAGAGAGAGAGAGAGAGAGAG